>NC_071107.1:36840000-37045000 GCF_024256425.1 Clarias gariepinus
CACCATCTGTTTCTCACTTGGACTATGTCCACACACACACACACACACACACACACTATTATACAGTGGGTACGGAAAGTATTCAGACCCCCTTAAATGTTTCACTCTTTGTTATATTGCAGTAATTTGCTAAAATCATTTAAGTTCATTTTTTCCTCATTAATGTACACAGAGCACCCCATATTGACAAAAAAACACAGAATTGTTGACATTTTTGCAGATTTATTAAAAAAGAAAATTTGAAACATCACATGGGCCTAACTATTCAGACCCTTTGCTGTGACACTCATATATTTAACTCAGGTGTGGTCCAGTTCTTCTAATAATCCTTGAGATGTCTGCCTGAAGAGCTCAGAGACAGAATTGTGGCAAGGCACGGATCTGGCCAAGGTTCCAAAAATAAAGCCTGCTGCACTTAAGGTTCCTAAGAGCACAGTGGCCTCCATAATCCTTAAATAGAAGACGTTTTGGACGACCAGAACCCTTCCTAGAGCTGGCCGTCCGACCAAACTCAACTATCGGGGGAGAAGAGCCTTGGTGAGAGAGGTAAAGAAGAACCCTGAGAAGATCACTGTGGCTGAGCTCCAAAGATGCAGTCTGGAGATGGGAGAAAGTTGTAGAAAGTCAACCATCACTGCAGCCCTCCACTAGTCGTGGCTTTATGGCAGAGTGGCCTGACGGAGGCCTCTCCTCAGTGCAAGACACATGAAAGCCTGCATGGAGTTTGTGAGAAGATGGTGAGAAATAAGATTCTTTGGTCTGATGAGACCAAAATAGAACTTTTTAGCCTACTTTTTTTCTAAGTGGCACTGCTCATCACCTGTCCAATACAGTCCAAAAACAGTGAAGCGTGGTGGTGGCAGCATCATGCTGTGGGGGTGTTGTTCAGCTGCAGGGAGAGGACGACTGGTTGCAATCGAGGGAAAGATGAATGCGGCCAAGTACAGGGATATCCTGGACGAAAACCTTCTCCAGAGTGCTCAGGACCTCAGACTGGCCTGAAAGTTTACCTTCCAACAAGACAATGACCCTAAGCACACAGATAAAATAACGAAGGAGTGGCTTCACAACAACTCCGGGACTGTTCTTGAATGGCCCAGCCAGAGCCCTGACTTAAACCCAGTTGAGCCTCTCTCAAGAGACCAAAAAATGGCTGTCCACCAACGTTTACCACCCAACCTGACAGAACTGGAGAGGATCTGCAAGGAGGAACGGCAGAGGATCCCCAAGTAACGCCAGGTAAACACACACACTTTGAACATTTACTCAAACATACACACACTCAAGCAAGGTACAATATGAGTGAATACAGATACAAAATGTGTGTGTGTGCGTGTGTGTGTGTGTGTGTGTGTGTGCACGCAGCACTTTAAATTAATTCACTTGTGTGTAATTTTGTGAGCCGTTATTTGATTTGAATTTTAATTAATATTCATTAACAATGTTAATTCGAATAAACAAGCACTTGTCACAAAGTTAAAGGCGCTAATTACCTGCAGCCATGCGCCCTACTGAGGGGATGAGGTGAGTGTGTGTGTGTGTGTTTGTGTGATCTAAAATAAGTGATGTTTTTTTTTTTTTTTATAAATGATGTCCTGCAACAGAGTGATGTCACACTGCAGTGATGTCTTACTGATACAGAGTGACGTGTGACTGTGTAGTGATTTTATTACAGTGTGTGTGTGTGTGTGTGTGTAATTCTCACCTGCTGGTGGTTTGATGAGTGGGGGTGGTATCAGGGGAACTATGATTGGCATGCCCCCTTGCTCCTTGGCAACTGTCGTCGAGGAAAAGGAGGAGGAGGCGGGGTTGGCAGGCATCTCCGTGGCGACGCCGTTGCGTGATGTAGGAGTGGAAGAGGAGCTGTTGGCATGAGGAGGAGACGAGCTACCCTCGGGCATCACCACTTTTGGCATAGAATTTTCTAAAATGATAGCGAGAGAGAGAGAGAAAGGGTTTCAGAGTGCTTGTGATAAACACACACACACACACACACACACACGCATAGACATGTACATACACACATACTTCACACCTGCACCTTTCCAAAAAAACAGCAAAAAAAAAAAAAATCCCCAGAACGCATGACAGCAGATTTCCAGAAACTCATTTGTCATGCTAACGGTGTACTCCAGCTGACAGGGATTACGTCTAAATAAACGAGCTAATTAGCTCCGATTGTGTCGTTCCTAATCTCACGTCTTGCAGCTTCATTCGCTAACAATAGCGCAGCTTCTTAATCTGGATGACGGCAGAATGTAATTACGAGGACGGTCCCGGGCCGGAGTTTGTGCATTAGCGAGACACCGCTGATAGTGACGCAACATGGCGCTCTTTAAACCCTGAACAGTTCTTTTCTGTGAAAGGAGAAGGAAGGAGATTAGCTTCCTCGCTGAAACTTTAACTTGTGCTAAATGTGCTAATACGCAAGCTTAGAAGCAGTAACTCAGGATGAGATTTTCGACAATGGTGGGAAGCTGTTCCGGAGTCTTCTGTCTCTTCACATTCCCTACCAACACCACCGCAATGTTTCGCCTCCTGTAATCCATGCGCTAACAGACAGCGGACGGAAATAGGAAGCGGAACGTTCTAGCTCGTTACTCGTCACTTCCAGGTGATTCATGGCGCTCGTTAATGATGTACGATCCTCGTCGGACTTTTTTTAGATGCTAATTAAGGAACGTTTTTTGGCAAAAATGACTGTTTATCCTTTATTAATCAGCCAAAACGTGTTCGGTGTCAGAAAGTTTAGCAAGTCAGTGGAAAATTGATCTGATACACTCCACATGGGACATGAAAGAATGAAATATACTGTATATATGTTTTAAAAAATCTATTTATCTATCTATTCATTTTAACACTTATGTTTAATACAAATAAACGAGCTGGAATGTTTAAAAATATTGGTTATAAAAACAAATTTAGGAATTTACTTAAAATAATAAAACAAGTAAAAATCCAAGTGGCTCAGTGGTAAAGTTCTCGCCCTATCATCTGGAGATCGCTGGTTCGATCCCCAGGTGATGCTGTAACCTCTCGCAGCCAGAGGTCTAGAGAGAGCTGATTGGCCGAGCTCTCACAGAGGGGAGGGGTGAGAGGTACTTAGTGCTCCCACATTAATCACGGCTCTACAGCCAATCAGGGGCGTCTGTGAGCTCGCGCACGCGGAAGGAGCGGATCGCGCTGTCCTCCGAGTGTGTTACTCTGTTTGCAACTATCAAAGTGGTGCTGGTGAATGATTGTGTGTACAGTTCACACAAACAGAATGTTCACAGGAAGTGGGCTCAGAGACACCTCGGCCAAGTTTGTCATTCACAGACGTACGTCCTTCTTTAAAACGTTTGCACCGTTCAAATGTTTTACTGCAACTGAGAGACTAACAGTCTTCTGTAAATGTCAATTCCTTCATTCACCAGAAAGTTCATCCCAGTTTGAATTGGACACCCCTTGTATACAGTATATACTTCAAAATGAAATATATTTTATAAATTAATATATAATTTAAAGGTAATAACAAACGACCTTTACATGAATGCATTATTATGATATGCTATGGCATATTCTAGTACTTTTATTCTTTGGTTCAGAGTATTCTTTTATGAATTAAAATAAATAACATTAAAAAGTGCTGTGCATTCTGCACAAATCTACCAACTGTAACGAAATTTTGTTATAAAATGATCCGGACAAACAGGTCAGCTGGAGTCGTCTCTCACCTCTCAGGACAGAAATGTGCTGGCGGATTTCCCCGTCCGGATAGTTACGGATCTCGATGTCATCCGAGTCTCGCAGCTCCACTTTGTCGTACCCGTACCACCCGAGCAGCTCGTTCATTGTGTTCTCTGCAAAACTCTGTCCAAAAAGAAAAAAAAAACAGCAGTGTAATGCAATAAAGCAGCAGAAATATTGCATACACATTTGTTTTTTGTTAAATAACATCTTATTGTGTTTATTTTCTACACACACACACACACACACACACACATAGAGAACCACATAACAATTCTCACATTATATGTTTATAGAGTTCTACAATCACAGAATCGTCAGAGATCTGCGTTCCCAGTTTTGTTTTTCCACGTTTCTCATTTTCCCAGGGTTCCACGGTCCCTAGGGTGCTTGGTTTTCAGAGTTCTTTGCCCTATGCTTCCCAGGAGCCATGGTCCCATGTTTTGTTCCCTGAGCATGTTCACAGAGTACTGTCTACCTCAGGCCTGAAATTTTCTGTTCTCAGTGCCGTGTGATTCCATGGCTCTATGTCCCGAGCATTCCATGATTCTAGGGTCCTGTTTTCCTTTTCTGTCCGGCATTCTCTTTTAGGGTTCCAAGAGATGTTAAGAGAATTACATTCTACAGGCTCCACATTCACTAGGGTCTATGTTCCTCAGATTCTCAAGAATCTACGCTCTTACAGTAGGTTCTTTCTTGATTTATTCTTGAGTTGCCATGGTGACCGCCTGCTGTCAATCAAATGTCCAAGCTGTCAGTTTAATGACCACGACGTCCACATCCTGTATGAAGAAAACGATGAATTTGAAAGGGAAGCAGGTAAGCCTTTAGCATGAACTGGCAGCTAAGTACAGGCCTCTGTACCAGAAAGCTTCATCGGAGAAACTGAACTGAAAATTTCTCTTTTTCTGAAATTAAAACCCTTCAGTGTAAGTATGTCCTCATTCTGTTTTAGCTCCATCAGGTGTGTCTACATGATGACGTCGTTATAATAACGGATTCCGTCCATTAAAGTCAGCCTCAACATGTAGAACAGCTTCTGGCCATAACTGCCTAACTTAATATTAGCTAATTAACAAAGACAATCAAACAGGTTTGTATTCACTCTTCTCCCGAATCACAGAGAGACACGAGTCTGTTTTAGACCCCATCTGGAACTGAGCATGGGATTTTTATTGCTCGTGGTTGATGGAATGTGCGTTTCTGTCATACAACACGCAGCTTTTCCCAGTCCAGGCTCATTTCCCAGGAGTTATTACACACCCTGAAACTGAAACAGAATATTATTACTGTAATGTGAAATTATGTAACAGGCCACGAAAAAATGCCTGCTCGCTGTTGAGATTTGAACCGTACCGAGGCGTGTGATAAATCCTAAAATAACGAAGTACGTTTCCCTCTCTCTCTTAAAATTGGAGTTATTAAAATAACATTCATTAAGGAACTGGATTCTCTCTTCCTCTCTCCCTTTCTCGCTATCTTTTTCGGTGGACTCACACTTATCTTGGCCCCAAGGCGTTTAACAAGAACATGCATCTCAAAAAAAAGAAAAATTTGGAAAAATAATGGAAAAAAAAATTAAGAAACAGGAACAACACCAATAATAATAATAATAATATATAGAATATATACAGTAAATAATGTTAGATTTTACTTTTACACTTCTTAAAAGAAAAAATTAGGTACATTGGACTTACTTACTTAATAAATACATATTAATAATAAATAAATAAATAAATAAATAAATAAATAAATAAATACTTAAATAAATGATAAAATCTCATTTTTTATTATTATTTTTTGGGGATTTTTTTCCCGATTTTCTCCCTAATTTAGTCGTGGCCAATTCCTCCCCGTCACTAGGGGGCTTCCACCTTAGGGCTACTACTACCATTCAGCCGGGAGGACCGAAGACTATCACGTGTTTCCTCTGAACCGCGTGACGTCAGCCGACCGCATCTTTTCGAACTGATCGCTCACGCACCGTCAAAGGCGGAGTAACACACTCGGAGGACAGCGCTATCCACTCCTTCCGCGTGCGCGAGCTCACAGACGCCCCTGATTGGCTGTAGAGCCGTGATTAATGTGGGAGCACTAAGTACCTCTCACCCCTCCCCTCTGAGAGAGCTCGGCCAATCAGCTTTCTCTAGACCTCCGGCTGCGAGAGGTTACAGCGTCACCCGATGATAGGGCGAGCACTTGGAGGCCCCAACGATAAAACGTCTGAGTAATCTTCTAAAAATCATCTTAGCCAAATAATAATGATTACAGGCAATCTTCTGAACAATAAATACCTTATAACAATACTGATAAATAAATTTCAATAAAATGTAAAGGATGAAAATATGAAAAAGTTAAATTGATAATCTGTAAAAAAAAAATTGAAAATAAAAAGTAATAATTTTATAGATAGATAGATAGATAGATAGATAAATGAATAAATAAACAACAAATAAATAAATAAATAAATAAACATTATATATAAATTGATATTAATGACTATATATAAATATAAGGAAACAAGTAATAATATACAATTTGAAGAGGTAAAGAAAGAAAGAGGAAGTTGATATAGTTGCCACATTGGGATTAAATACAGACCACATGGTTACAATAATCTGGATGAATTACATAATAAATAAATTAGGTAAATAATAGGTAAATAAAGTCCACATTTTTAACTTGGAATTTGATTAAAACGTTTCTACGACGATGCTGTCCCTGAGGTGGGTGTGTGAAGACCGAGGGCTGAAGGCTGTAAGCTTGTGTTACGTGTTAGCTACATTAGCCTAGTAGCTCCAGAGAAACAACCCGCACGCCAAACACATCTCGGCTGATCGATTGGAAAATCCGTGAAAAGAGAACAACAACCTCTTTTTAAACTAAAGTCCAGCCGAATTCACTACGAAAAGACAAGGTCAAAGGAAGGTCGTGACCGGAGACGCCAGCTCGGTAACTTTAGCTCAGTTTTGGTCAGTGTTTAAATCCCTGAGGAGGGTTTCATTTTCCTGGACGTGTTACAGACGAGACATTTCAGTTAATCAGCAGGAGGTTACGCTGGATTTCATCACCCAGTTAGCGCTCAACGTTTAGCGCTAAACGACATTATGATAAAACCCTCAAGACATGCGAGAGCTTTAAATACATCTCATATGATTGTAAAAAAAAAAAAAAAAAGTCTGAACCGCTCATGAAGTTTTCTCCCCCCGCTTCTCCTTCTCTGTTTCTCAGTCAGTACTGATGGCAAAAGGATTGAATGTACATTTGCAGGCATGTCGCGTCATATTTAGCATTTAAGCCAATAAAGTTGTTTTGCCAGACAATTAAAGAAAGCCGGACTGAGCATGAGCTAGCTAATGACTAGGGCTAATCAACGAACTAGCTCAGAGACAATAAATGCTGCGTAGAGACGGAATGGATGCGTGATAATAACCGAAAGTTACATAAAGATGAAGGGAACCTTAACATAGGAGTTATGCTTAGTATCGGGCGCTAGCTCCGCGTGCCGCCATTTTTAAAGACGTTAATTAACTATGACTGTGACCATGACAAAGAGCATGATTAATATTTACTCATACTCCATGTGAAATAGTTTTTGCTATTTTTCCCTTTATTTTCTGACAAATATAAAACTTAAAGTCTGCCGAGCGGAGATAGAGGGATTAAGGAAAGAACGATAGAGAAGGCCAGACAGAGAAAAGGTACAGAAATGTAGGTTGAGCGAGGGATGAACAAGCAAAAGATAGAGAGAGAGTGAGCAAAAGAAAAGGAGAGATGATGCTCTCTCTCTCTCTTTTTCTGTTTTTCTATCTGGTCTTGTCTGTCTATCTGTCCATCTTTTTCTATCTTGCTCTCTGTCCATGTTTTCTTTTCCCTGTCTTCTTTTTCTATATGTCTGTCTCTGTCTATTTTTTTCTGTTTTTCCCTTTTTCATTAATTTCCCTCTCTCTCTCTCTCTTGCTTTCTTTCTCTCTCTCTCTCTTTTGCTTTCTTTCTACCTCTCTTTTTCTCTGTCCATCCCTCTGTCTCTCTCTCCGTCCATCCCTCTCTGTTTTTCTCTCTCTTTTGGAGATTGAGGGATTAAAGAAAGAATGATAGCTTGGCCATAAATAAGTACATAAATGGAGGATGAGTGAGGGATGAGGGAGGAATAGAAAGAGGAAGCAAAGGAAAAGAGAGATGAGGTCTAACGAGTGTGAGGAAGAGATAAAAAAGATAGTAAAAGAAAGATAAAAAGAAAGGAGGGAAATAAAAAAGAGAGAGAGAGAGATGAATCTCGAATGAATCTCTCCAAAGCGTTTTATTCCTCTTATGCCACAGTGATGATTATTAAAATAACAACTCATTCCACTTCTTATCTGTTTATAGCTTCTTCCCGTTATCACTCACATCATAGCATCAATAAATAGTTGTTACCATGGCAACGAAGTAGTGCGAGCGACATTAATACTGTTATAGAAAACTAATTAACACCTTCTGGCCAATCAGAATACAGCGGTTTCTCACTAACATTTCTCTCTCTCTCTCTTTTCCAGACTGGAGGAGAGATGGAGTGCAGGAGCGCATCACGCGATACTCTTGATGGCAGCGCATGAAAGGGGAGAGCTGGAATGAACGGGAGAAAAGAGAGAGAGGAATAGAGCGTGAGCGAAAGGAAAGAGGGAGAGATTTCCGTGGAGGACGGACGCTCGTAACGGAGCGAGAGATTTAATTTATCTTTCTAATTACGCTCTCTGAGACAGCGCTGTAAATTCTGACAACGCCTCAGACGAGGGAGCCGTTTTTATTATTAGCGACAAACTGGCTGCAACTCTCTCTTTTCTCTCTCTCTCTCTCTCTCTCTCTCTCCGTCTCTCCATCTGTGTGTAATGAGATGAGGAACAGGACTCGGTGTGGGCAGTAACTGGAGTAGGTCACAATACACCACGATAAAATTCCCTACCAGCTTCGCCAAGTTTCCCTCCCAGCCCACACTCCTCTCCTCTCCTCTCCTCTCGCTCTCTTTTTCTATCACTCTCTCATTTTCTTGTCTTTACAGCTTTATATTTTCTACTCAACAACTTTTTCTTCTGGTTCTTCTTCTGATAAAACTCACGAGAAACCTCTCTATCCTCCATTTTCCTGTCTATCCCTCTCTCCTTTAAAGTCCACTTTTTCTCTCCATCCTTCATTCCTTCAGTATCAAATCCTGACTCTGTTGTCCCTCTGTTCCCTAAAGTTCCCCTTATTTCTCCTGTGATCTCCATCTTTCCTCCTCGCTTTCTTTTCACACTTCTCTCCTTCTCTCATCTCTTCATGCCACTTCACTCACTCGTTATAACTTTCTCTACATTTCTCAATCTCTCTTGTCCTTTCTCTTTCTCTTCCTACATCCCTTTCTCTCTGCATCTGTCCTCCTTACCTCTCTTCAACTTTCCATCGATTTCCTTTTATATCTCTCTCTCTTTCTCTACCTCCCTTTAACTTTCTCCCTCTGTAGTTTTCTTTATTTCCTCCTCTCTTTCTTCCTTATTTGTTCTTATTTCACATTTTCTATCTCCTTTTCTCTCTCTCTCTCTCTCGCTCTGCTTTTATTTCCCCACTCCTCTCTCTTGATATCCGATCCCTCGCTGTGTCTCAGGTTTCAGTTTTTACAGCTTAGGCTGTCTATTGCTGTATACATTCCTTTCTCCCTCGCACTCTCTCTCTCTCCCTTTCCTTCTCTCTTTCTCTCCTCCCTCTCATCCCCTCTCCGCCAGCTTATTTTACAAAAGCACATGAAAGCAGACGGAGATGAAGGCAGTACTGTCTCCCTCACTCCTGCTCTTCGTCTCTCCAAAAGGGAACCAGTAAAAAAGTTGCCGCCTCTGTATCCGTGGGTCTAAGTGTGTGTGTGTGTGTGTGTGTGTGTGTGTGTGTGTGTGCAGAAATCAGATACATGAAAGGGAGAAAGTCATAACGCTCAGCTCTCAGGTTCACGCCGAGGCTAAGGAAGGAAGCAGAGAAAAGCACAGCGCTGATTGCCAAAGCACGGACTCATACTCTGCATTCATTAAACACACAAATGCACACACACACACACACACTAGTGACAGAGAACTGCAACACTGCACGGGCGGAGTGTGTACACAGGGTCGGAGGTTAAACTGTGTGTCACACAGAGCGACAACACACCAGCTGATGAGTTCTCTCACACTCTTTTCACCACAAAAGGTTACTGGTTTCCAATCTCCCCTGTTTCTAACGTTGACGCTAACACAGCCTGCTTCGTGTCGCGCTGTTATAGGAAAATAATCAACAAGGAAGTGGCATTACTCTTAGCAAAATAAAGCTAAAAGTTTTATTAAGACTTTTACCGCTGACTGATTCCAAAGAGAGTCATTTCCTAAACACTCAACATGTTCTCGGTCCCTGAGTGAACGATCTGTTACTATAGAAACGATAACAAGCTACAGGAAATTAACACACACCTGGGATTGTCAAACCTGTCGAAAATTAATAAACAAATTCTGACCAATCACAATCCAGGTTTGCCTGACAGAATCGTTGAAGAAGAGTACTCCGGGGTAAAACAAAAACACACAGGTGCCTCGGCAAACGAATTAAATCCGGATTTAAGGCGAGTTCTTAAGGTGAAATTTCATATATCAAGGTGAAACGCATTTTCCAATAGGAAATAATGTAAACGCATATAATCCGCTCCAGCCACCCAGAATATTATCAATATTACCAATATTCAACAATATAATCATAAATATGAAATAAATGGACATTAAACCTCACTTAACCTCAATTTATGATTCCTCTTGGCATCGGCTACGTTAAAAAGCAAACTGAAAACGGCTCCCTTTTCTTCTTGCTACCGTCCTTGATCACATTCTTAAGACCCATGGTACTACGTCTTCACTAAATCTTGCAAAAACAACCCACAAAATAGAACGTTTTCAGCGGCTCCCAGACAGCGGCGGTCGGATCGGCTCGGTTTGTTTGCTTGTAGGCCCAAAAGTTTGCTTGAGTGTCATATGTTAACAAGAGTGTGGTAACGTTAATTGTAAGATGTGATAGCCTAGTACTGTTTGTGAGCCGCCAAATTGTTCGCGATGTAGAACGTGGGCGGACATTATGCAAATATGTTACTTAGTGACATGGATCCGTAACAGGAAAAGATTTGAATTGCTAACGACTCGTTTAGGCGACTGTGAGCCGACTCTTTTTTTTAAAAAGACAAAAACTTCCTTTAGTGTGCACTGTCGGCGTCACAACTTTGTAGATAGTTTATGTTCACATACAGCTACATGACACACTGCATGAAAGATCATATTTAAATACGCATTATAGGGGCACTTTAAGTCATTAAGGCGAACATTCTTAAGGTGAGGCGTCCGTATGGTCATGAGGCTGAAATGAGAAGACATAAACCCCAGGGAATTTAGGACCCTGAGAAGAGCAGCACTTATCATTTTTCATGCATATGGACAGTTTGTGCATCTTCTGACTCTGAACAGTTGATCAGTTTATCAGTTAATCAGGATGTCAAAGCCGGACATGTTTTCCTCTGTGGTGTGTCAAGACTTTTTCTTTTAAGGTGTTCTGTTTCGGAAGCTTCGCTGTGCTTTACCTCAGTGTTGCTTTACCACACACACACGCGCACACACACACACACTCCACTGTTCACTCATCTGTACAGCGAGAGTAAACTAAACCAACTGTGAAGGAGCGCATTAAGGATGTCTAAAATTCCTCAGTGAAGTCTCACACAAGCGCTAGTGTTAGTACGTAAGGAGTGTATAGATGTGTAATAACATGTTTATAACACCTACATAAACACCTGTCATACAGAGTCATGGTAATAAACATTCACTTGGGAAAAATAGAGGCGTGGCCTCTACATCAGTCAGTCATGATGACGTTGTGGTCTCTGTATCTGTCAGTCATGATGGAGGTGTGTCCTCTGTATCTGTCAGTAATGATGGAGGTGTGGCCTCTGCCTCAGTCAGACATGATGGAGGTGTGGCCTCTGTATCTGTCAGTCATGATGGAGGTGTGGCCTCTGTATGTCAGTCATGATGGAGGTGTGGCCTCTGTAGGTCAGTCATGATGGAGGTGTGGCCTCTGTATCTGTCAATCATGATGGAGGTGTTTCCTCTGTATCTGTCAGTCATGATGGAGGTGTGGCCTCTGTATCTGTCAGTCATGATGGAGGTGTGTCCTCTGTATCTGTCAGTAATGATGGAGGTGTGGCCTCTGCCTCAGTCAGACATGATGGAGGTGTGGCCTCTGTATCTGTCAGTCATGATGGAGGTGTGGCCTCTGTATTTGTAAAGATGTTCTAGGGCATATGACAATATTTCCAACGTTGTGAGGTTTGATTCTGAAACAATCACCTAATGATCGCTGCGCTGCTGTAATAACCAGGTTATAAACACAGAAACTGACTTCCTGAAGGAGAAAAGTGTGTATGTTAGGAAGTTAAGCTGATTTTATTAAACATCTCATACTGACATCACTTGTTCACACACACACACACACACACACACACACACACACACACACACACACCATTCACATTTGACGCTGTGCAAACTGTTTAATAGCTTTTGTTTGACTTTGAAATTGAATCTGTAAGACAGAACTGTGTAGTGGTGAGTGTGTGTACGTTGTGTGTGTGTGTGTGTGTGTGAGTGTTTATAGAGTATTTAAGACTGGAAGTTTACACACCGCAGAGTGTTTCCACCTCGGCCGAGTTTCCGTCCCACTGAGACGTGCTGTTTTTGTGGAATTGTGCGGTTTTATTCCGGATTATTCAGACCGTGTGAGTCTCTGGACCGGAAACCTGATGACGTGAAGCTGAAACACTTCATTCAGGAAACGTGCGAGTCACGTGAACACTTGACTTAAAAGCAGAGGATTCAGGAAGATGGAGTCGAGGGTCGATAATGAAGTGTAGGGTTTAAAATATTTTGTTGAAAACGAAGCCAGGTTAAACCGTCTGCACTTATCACAGATTCCTGCTTTCGCTCTCGGTTTCCATAGCAACGGTCACCATGTGCCTTTATTTATTTTGTTCCACATGCTTTGGTTTTGGCTCCCTCTTTAGCTCCGCCCTGTCTCGCCATCTCATTACAATTGTGTTCACCTGTTCCATGTTAGCCCCATGTTAGTGTGTGTGTGTGTGTGTGTGTGTGTGTTCTCATCATCGGACTTATTTCAGATGAGAGGGTGAGAAAGAAGAGTAAGACAAAAAGAACTATTTCTCACAGAGGCTGAGAGACAGAGAGAGAGAGAGAGAAAGAGAGAGAGAGAGAGAGAGAGAGAGAGAGAGAGAAAGGGGGTAAGGGGGAAGAGAGTCAGAGAGAGAAAGGCATGAGTTATACAGAGAGAAAGCAAGAGAAAAACAAAGAAAGAAACAGAGAGAGAAAGAGAGACAGATGCTAGAAATAGATGGAGAGAGGGACAACATGGGACAGAAAGAGAGATGGAGTGCAAGGAAGGGAGACAGAAAGAGAGAGAAAACAGAGAGGGAGAGGTAAAGTAAAAGAAAGGACAAGAAGTACAGGGAAGACAGATAGAGAGTGACAGAGAGACAGTGGCTGAGACAAAGTGATGGACAGAGATAGAGAGAGATAAAGAAAAGAGATACTGTATACAGAAAGAGAGAGAGAGACAGAGAGAGAGAGCAAGAAAAAAGAGAAACAGAAAAATAGACAGAGACAAACAGAAAGAGAAAGACAGGGAGAGAGATTGACAGAGTGTAACAGAGAGAGAGGGGGAGAGAAAGAGAGAGACTGTCTCTAAAACAAGATTTATTTATTTTCCTAAAAGCGTCGTTGTTAAAACAGTAAAGCGAGTCTCCCTTGGAACTGTCTCTCTCTCTCTGTCTCTCTCTCTCTCTGTCTGTCTCTCTCTCTGTCTCTGTCTCTCTCTCTCTCTCTTGGCTTTCTCTCTCTCTCTGTCTCTCTCTCTCTGTCTCTCTCTCTCTCTCTGTCTCTGTCTGTCTCTCTCTCTTTCTCTCTGTCTCTCTCTCTCTCTCTGTCTCTCTCTCTCTGTCTGTCTCTCTCTCTTTCTCTCTGTCTCTCTCTCTCTCTGTCTCTCTCTCTCTCTCTCTCTCTCTCTGTCTCTCTCTCTGGTGAAATAAATGGTGATGTCAGTTTATAAATCATAGCAGCGATTAAAACCTGATCTAATACCAGACTCATGACGCTATCAGTGTTTTACACCCTGTGTGTGTGTGTGTGTGTGTGCGCTTCATCCCTAACACTATCATCACACTAATGAGGATGTCCAGTAAAAAAAAAATGCATACACACACACACACACACACACACACACACACACACACACACCTCGTCTTTATTAAGATATGACACAAAAGCTCCAACACAGAGGGGACGTGATCACAACCAACATAAAATCTTTCTAAAAAAAAATCTTTCCCCTCTCTCTCTATCGCTCTCTTTTTTTGCTTACTATGGTGTGTGTGTGTGTGTGTGTATGTGTGTGTATGTGATGATTTTGGTGAAGTTTTTTACTCTAGGAAAAAGAACCTATGATGTTTCACCACATTATCTTATGACACGTTTTAGTGAAGAGTTTACTTTTATTACTATTATTTAGATTTTCAGATTAGTTATGAGGAAGTGACGAATGAGTTTTAGAGTTTGGTGGAAAGAAAAGGAAAGAAAGAAAGAAAGAAAGGAAGAAAGGAAGAAAGAAAGAAAGGAAGAAAGAAGGGAATGGGGAAACACTTCCAGCCTCCTGATTAACTCCTGGATTATTAAACACTTCTCACTCGTCTTTTCTCGGCCCCGCGCTCCTGACGCACTGGAACCCTGTAGGAGGTTTAAAAGTGTCTTACTGGAAGACTGAACGCAGCATGGACTCGACGGTGTAGGTGTTAATTCAACGCTCGGGGATCGCATGAGCAACGCTCGCCTCCAGGACCAAACAATTACCTTCACATGTCTACGGGTAATGAACAAAGCATATCGCCCTAGCGAGCGCGCGTTACAGGAAATTAGCAAAACTACCTCCATATGTCTCATGGAGAATAGACACGAACTGCATCTTAAAGACGTCGAGGACGTAGAGCGTCTCATGACATCATAAAGGTGAAGAAAAGTGGGAGAGTAAAATCAGAACCTCCCAAATAACATTTATATTATAAACCTGTTTGTTTTTAAGCTCTTTTAACATTATTCCTCGTCTCACATTCTGGAACTGTGATGGTGTGTGTCAGATTATAACGATACACCTGCGTGTGTAGCTTATGTGAAACCGATGACCGGAAATGTCTTCAGATGCGTTTTAGGCGTCCATAATATAAAAAAAAATAAAGAGGAATGTAAGAGGTAATTCTTTAAGGTAATACGCTGTTCAAAACAGTAAAAAAAAATGTAAAACAAATTCAAATAAAATTCAGTGAAAGCATTTTTAGTTATTTTGATGTTTTGTGGGAAAAAATTGACCTGTAAAGTGTGTGGTGTTTCGTTACGCAGAGATAAAAAAAAAAGATGTTTCTTTTTAATAAAGTTAAATAAAGTCAACGTGAAAAAATATGAAAATATGTCATTTTTGCAACTTATGTGTCCTCGCTAAAAACAGCAAAAAAAAAAAGAGAGAGAAAAATACTTATATGTAATTACGCAAATTCCTGGACCACATATTTTTAAACACGTTTCACTTAGTGCTGAAAATACCATTATGTTTTATAAGCTCTGATTCTTTCTTGTCTTATTCTTTATATCTTGTCTTTATATTTCATCTTTTTATCCAGAAGGATCAATCTGTTAAACAGCTGTTTCACAGCTGCACAGTTATAAAATGTTAAACTGTTGCAAAATAATAACAAACAGAAACAAGCATTGGACTATGGTTCGGAAGATCCCAGGTTCAAACCCCACAACCACCAAGTTGCCACTGTTGGGTCCTTGAGCGCGGCCCTTAACCCTCAACTGCTCAGATGTGTAATGAGATAAAAATGTAAGTCGCTCTGGATAAGAGCGTCCGCCAAATGCCTAAATGTAAATGAGATGAACCCAGGCTCTTTAGGGTCGGCGTAAAAAACAGGGACAAATCACGTTACTGTGATGCGACGTGTCTGAATTCTGACTCGTGCGTTATCCGTTTTAAAACCTGAATTGTGCGCGTTTAAAAAATCCGTATTTTATTTTTAAAAATCTAAATCTTAGAAATGTAGCATCTTATAATCTCTTTCATTTCCGAGGGTCTACATTGAAGTCGACTCATTAGAATTTAAATAGTATTTTCCTAAATATACAAACAAATGAATAAATAATTAATTAAATAAAAAAAATACATTTGTTGAAATGATGTTGATTATCTTACATGGTTTTACATAATATAATATTATTGGAAATGTTATCTTATGAACGATCTCAGAAGACGACTGCGTTGAAGTTAAAGTGGTTGCAAACGAGGGAAAAGATTAAAAAGTTAATAAAATGTAAACTAATACACTGGATTCATTTATTACTTCTTTCAACTTAAAGATGAAATATACGTATATTCTAGTTATTAACTATGACAATATTATCAGTTTGTGTGTGACTTTAGGAGAAAATAATGAACATGTGTTGTGTTATTCAGGTCATGTTTAAGCGATTTGTTTAAGAGTGAAAACAGTTGAAAGGTAAGTGGGAAAAACAATTTACACAACCTCTGGATGGATTAACTGAAAAAGTGAATACTGAACACCAGAATGTCGTCACTTTTTTGTAACTTTACCGATATGCAGCGTCCGCACATGGAGCCTCACGTGACGTCTCGACTTTTTAAAGATTAACGCTCAGTAAATATACAGGACGTTTAAGCAGAACTGAGAGAGGGATGAGAGAGATGATGAAGCGATGATGGAGGGATGAGAGAAAGGAATGATGGGCAGATGACAGAGAGGGATAATCAGGGATGATGGAGGGATAGTGAAAAAATCAGAGAGAGGGATGATAGGGATGATGGAATAAATAGATTATGGACAGATGATAGAGATGGATGATGGAGGGATTTTGGATAGATAATAGAAAGATGATTGAGGGATGATGGAGGAATGAGAAAGAGTGATGGTGGATAGATGACAGAAAGGGATGAATGGGAGATTGTGGAGGGATGAAGAGGAAAGAGAGAGAGAGATTATGCAGGGATGAGAGAGAGGAATGATGGAGGGATAATGATGGGATGATGGGGGATTGTGTAGGGATAAAAGTGTTTGTAGGAAGGATGGAGAAATGACAGAGAGGGATGATTAGGAAAGAAAGAAAGAGAGATGATTCAGGGATGAAAGAGAGGTATGATGAAGAGATAATGGGGGAAAATAAGAGAGAGATGATCCAGGGATGATTAAGGGAGATGGTGGAGAAATGATGGATGGAGATGGAGAGGGAGATGATGGAGGGAGATGGTGCATCCCTAAATGACAAACAAACAAAAACATCTCCAAAACTCAATACAAGCAAAGAGAAGAATAGAGAGAGAGAGGGAGAGAGAAAGAGAGAGCACCAGTACAAAGCACGCGCGAGAGAGATTCTCCCCAGCACAGTGTCGCGAGCACAGGAACGAACATCTGGACGGCGGAAACAAAAGGTGCGCGAGACGGGAGCACAGCTGGAGCGCAACAACAGCCGGTCGCGGACAGAGAGAGCGTGCGCGCGCGTGTGTGTGTGTGTGTGTGAGTGAGTAGAGAGAGAGAGAGAGAGAGAGAGCTGCATGCCCTGGAGTGGCCCTGTCGGTTGTAGTAGTAGAAGGGGAGCTGAATTTTCCATTTGAAAGAAGGGAAGGGGTGGGCGCGTGGGCACACACACACACACACACACACACATCCTTTGCTTTTAATGGGCACACCTAAACACATAGGCAACACTAATGCACCTGGAGCAAAGAGAGAGAGAGAGAGAGAGAGAGAGAGAGCGGGAGTACTGAAACACTGTGTGTGTGTGTGTTTGGAGACGCGCGTGCGTAGCTTATGTTTATATGCATGTGATGCGTGCATGTCTGTGTGTGTGTGTGTCATGAGGGAACAAAGCTGACCTGCAGGAATCACAGACTAAACTCGGCACCTCGTTACGCCACACGCTCGTGAATGGCGCCTGTGAAGAAGCGTGCACGGGCACGGTCACGAGCACGCGCGTTAACAAACAACCTCCCCCCCCACCCACCCCCCTTCAAGCATCCACCCCTGGAGCCCACCGGAACCCACCTTCATGTCCGCGTTGATCTCGCGCTTGACGGGGTGCGCGGGTTTCCGGCTCCTCTTGCCCTCCGGAGCTCTGCTGCCCTCCTTCTCCGTCTCCGCCATGCTGCGATTAAAGCGAACAAAAATCCTCTCCCTCCCGCGCGCTCTCTCTCTCTCGCGCGCTCTGTATCCTCGCGCGCGCGTGTGTGTGTGAGGAGAAATAACGTGGACGCACGGGACAGACACCGGGAACCTCTGGGTCTGTGTTTGGATGAGGAGAGACAGGAGGAGGGGGAGTGTGTGTGTGTGTGTGTGTAGGGGGGTGTCTCAGGGTCGCCCCGGGGAGAGGCACGGGGATAACGCCGCCGTGCGGGGCTCGCGCTGCCCGGTGCGCTCAGCCATCTTCTGCTGCTGCTGCTGCTGCGTGCCGCCTCTCCGCGCTCTGACAGAGACAGACAGAGAGAGAGAGAGAGAGAGAAAGGGGGCGGGGCCTGCTGTTCGGTAACCGTACGCGGCGCGAGCCTGTTTCCTCCCCGTTTTTTTTTTTTCTTCCACGGCTCGGGTTACCGATCAGCGCGCGCGTCACATTGTTGCTGCAGGAGACGCACGCGCACACATGGAATAACGCGCGCGTGCCCGCTGACTCTCTCCGCCTGGATCAGAGGGGTTCGGTTCCGTTAACACAGCTGAGAAACCCATCAGCACACACCGGAGGGAACCCGCACACGTGTAACCCTGAAGTGTGTGTGTGTGTGATTAAAGTGCTCGTTCTATTTATTCATTATTTAAATCATACAAATTAATTCAATTAAGAAACTTTTTTTTCTGGAGATTAAGTGACTTCTCACTACAGAATAAAGTGTGCATAAAATAAAATCCAGTGGTGGATTAACACAGCAGCACAGTGGTGTACTACACACCTCCTGGGTCTGGGTTCGATTCCCGTTTCTGGTCTGTGGGTGTTTGAGTCTCCCAGTGCTTAGTGGGTTTCCTCCCACAGCCCAAAGACACGCAGATTAGGCTAATTGGCCTTCTCAAATGACCCATAGCTGGGCTGCCCTGCGCCTCTGTATACAGGATAAAGCGGTATAGACGAAGAGTGAGTGTTGGAGAGTTGACTTACTCTACAGTGTTATATAAACCCATCCAGGCTCTGAAAGTGAACTCTGAAAGTGTCGATTGATGCAATAGATTAAAGTCCTTGCAGTTTACATTACCGCCCCTACAATATAGATTAAACGGCTGTACACTATAGATTAAGGCACTTGTGCTGTAATTAAGGCATTTACACTGATTAATAATGTATGTACACTGTAGAGTTACACCATTATACTATAGATTTAGACCTGTATACTATAGATTAAGTTATTTATTTTACAACGATTAAGGGCTTTAGACTATAAATTAATGCAGTTACACTTTAGATTAAGGTCTTTACACTATATTTTAAGACTATTACATTAAAGATTAAAACTCTTACATAATAGATTATAAATGCTATTCACCATAGAGTATGAACTTTATACGCTAGATTAACACACTTTCACTATACACTAAGACCTTTATATAATAGACAAAGTCCCCTTGGGGTACAGATTAAGACCCTTCCACTATACATTATGATACTTACTATATAGACTAAGCACTATTCACTATAGAGTAAGACCCATACAGTATATTATATGATTTTATACTATAGATATGAATGATTAAAATACAGATTAAGACCCTTCCACTATAGATCAAAACCCCTGTACTATAGATTATAACATTTACACTATAGACTACAGATTAAGACCTTTACACTATGGTCTAAGCACTTTTGATTATAAATTAAGACACTTAAACTACAGATTAAGACCCTTACACTGTAGATTAAGACCCCTAGAGTATAGAGTAAGATCCTTACAGTATAGGGTTTTAGACTATAAAATAGAATGACTACCATACAGATTAAAAACCATAAACTATACACAAAGAACCTTATATTATAGATGAAGTCCCTTAGATCACATATTAAGACCTTGTGCTATAGATTACAACCTTTGCACTAAAGATAAAGACCACTTACACTATAGATTATGACGCTTATGCTATAGATTAAGACTCTTGTGCTATAGATTATAACCTTTATACTACAGGTTAATACATTTTCACTATAGATTAAGGCTGTCAGACTATAGATTAAGAACCCTGTGCTATAGATTATAAATATTAATGACCATTGGTGGCACAAGACCCCACCTCCCTCTCTCTCTCTCTCTCTCTCTCTCTCTCTGTGTCTCTCAGTCTGTGAGATCAGGAGCAGACGCCGGCGTCCGCTGAATGAGCGCATTGTTTCCTTGGAAGAACTTTATCCGGTGGTAAACATTTTCCACACGAGCACGGATTCAGTTTCTCCACCGCGTACATCTAAAAACAAGCCAGGACTCTCTCTCTCTGTTTGTGTGTGTGTGTGTGTGTGTGTTTTTCTCTCCTGCACGGATTGACTTTCATTTTCACTCACCATCCGACTCCGAACGTAATGTGGATCAAGTGCAGAGGAGTATGGGATGGTAAACACGAGCGTGGGTCTGATAATGCAGTGACAAATATGATTATGGGATGAAATTCATGTCTCATGGGGAGGGAAGGAGGGGCTGCTGGGAAAAAGTGCGGTCATAAAACAAAAAAAGGCTTTTAAAAAATAAATATATATATTCTGCTTTGTGTGTGTGAGAGAGAGCAAAAGAGAGTTTCAAATTTCAAATGACAAAAAGAAACTTGAAGAATTTTGACACGTTGGGGTTAAGAGGAGATATGAAACAGCTGGACACACACACACACACACACACACAAAGAACTAAAATGTGTCGATTATGATTCTGAATTTACATCTGGATTTCTGTAAAGAAGATTCAGAACATTGTGTATTGTTAGAGAAAAAGAAGATAAAGAAGAAGAAGAACTATATTGTCACATACACTGTACATCACTTCATAGCCAAATTCTTTTTTTTTTCACATGAGCATGTGTACGAATAAAATTAATAAACAAACACCCAGAATGCCATTCATCTTGTATAGTTAACACTCTATAAGAAGATGTGTGTGATGGCGCTGACGGCGGGATTAGCATTAAAGCAATAAAACAATCGGCAGAATAAATAAACATACGCATCATCTACTCTGTGTGGTTGTGTACAGTAGAGGAGCCACCAGGGTGACGGCGGTGAACTGGCGTACAAGCGTACATTTGTGGAGAATAGAAGAGTTTGCCTAAAAACAGGACGAAAAGCGTCCATGGCTGTAACCGGATCGTCTGTGCGCCGCTCTAATAAAACAATCCTGAGAAGCTGCTGTAAGAAGGTGAGCGGCATGTGCAGTTAATTAGGCTAACGAAACCCTATCTGAAATAAAAGGTCAAATTTACTGAATTTCAAAGGAATCTGACTGGTGGGTGGTGTGTGTGTGTGTGTGTGCACGTGTGTTTGTGCGAGAGAAAGAGAGTCTTCTCTTTCTCTCTTAACCCAGTGGTGTGTATATGTATGTGTGTGTGAGACTGTGCGTGCCTGCCTCACTCACTGCCAAGTGTCCTGCTGAGTGAATCCCCACGATCTGTCTGCTTTCCAGATTTATTCGATTTATTCCTTGTTAAATCAAACCCAGGACTCACAAGGATGCGCATCTGCTTAGCGTAACTCAATAAAGCTATTAGGATTTGTCACAGACGATCAATTCAAGGTTTTATGATGTAAAAAAAATCTCAATAATAAGTGTTTGCGTTGTTATTTACTGTTATGGATGACAGCAATTTTTTTCGAGATTTGCTAGATTTTGATTTAGTTTTGAGGGAACTCTTTAACTCATCTCATGACTCGTCCAGTACTACACAGGTGTTCATCCAATTAAATGCTCTCTAGAAGGCAAATGTCCCACCTTCAGGGGGCGTGCCTTGCACACAACATATCTTCAATGCTATTGGCTGATTAAGCACTTGAACATGCCCCATCATTCCTGTTTCATGTTCCTGTTTCAACAGAAATTACGGCAACATTTAGAATTAAATTAGCTCTAAAGAGGTAAAAAAAAAAAATGACAGTAAAGTACTAATTATGTCCACTGGGGGCTGGCTATAAAAGTAAGTCAATCCCCATAGAGCACCATGTTAAAGTTCTAAACTGAAATAAACATATTTACAGTCTGGTATAAAAAACTGTTTTCATGACGTCTGTACAGAAGGTGAAGTTTTATCAAACTCATCAGTTAACAACTAGGTGCATAAACAAGCTTCAGTTAGTTCAGAATGCAGCAGCGAGAGTCCTCACTGGTACCAGAAGATACGAACACATCACCCCTATCTTATCTTCACTGCACTGGCTCCCTTTTGACGTAAATGGTCTCGCGCCGCAGTATCTGAGCGAACTGCTAGTGTCTTATGAGCCGCTACGCCTACTTCCATCAAAGGATGCAGGCTGCTAGTCAGTACCACGTAGTATGAAAACTACAGCTGGGGGCGGAGCTTTTTCTTATGAAGTCCCAAAGTTATGGAATAGTCTTCCAAATAGTGTTCGGGACTCAGACACAGTCTCAGTGTTTAAGTCCAGGCTAAAAACCTATTTATTTAGCCAAGCATTTTTATAAATAGATTTGCCATAGGTAAAGGAGCAGATCTGGGGGACTCATGGACGTAGAGTATTATGGTGAACTGGTATGTTTGGATGCTGTCTTCCTCACTCTCATTGATCACTCAGGTTTGTTGACGGTGAGGTGATTGGTCGCTTTACATCTCAGTTCCCCCTCATGTTTGTGTTTCCTTCTGGCTCTCCCTTTTAGTTATGATATCATAGCTAGTCTTGCCGGAGTCTCTGCTTGCACTCTACAGTAAATATGCATTTACATTATACATTATATGACTGTGACCAGTCCTTCTCTTCTGCTCTCTCCTCTTCTCTCTCTTTCCCTCTCTGTGTCTCACTCTCACTATACATGTCTCTGAGCTGCCAGTGATCCAGACCCCCTCTGCGCTCTGAAGCTGTCTGACTCCTCCTGGTGTCCCACTTCTGGTTGGAGATCTCATCACATGGATGCCCAGTGTGGTCTGTCTGGGATACGTGTGGCAACTGGGGACGGTTTTACTTTTCCACGGAGGCGGTCCTGATGCAGACAGTTGTTCTCTGAGGAGTCGTCACTGCAGTCACTTGATAGTTCAGAACATGAGTTTCCTACAGTCTACCGAAGCCTCCAATAACGAACTGGACTCCATATTAACTTAAACACATCTCCTGTTATACTGAACTTCCAGCCTCCGAACATACAGCATGACTGCAGATCAATCCCTGATATCCGTTATCACCCAGATGAGGATGGGTTCCCTGTTAAGTCTAGTTGCTCTCAAGGTTTCTTCCTATTACCATCTCAGGGAGTTTTTTTCTTGCCACCGTCGCCCTCGGCTTGCTCACCAGGGACAATCTTATACTTTTAATTCATACACATTCACATTTCATTCCATAATTCTTATAATGATGTAAAGCTGCTTTGCGACAATGACAATTGTTCAAATTTAATTTAATTTTATTTTATTGAACATTATATTAAACCATAAAGTTATGCACAATTAGGGACCTGGCTGATTTGAGTGACAGCTGCTGCGGAATCATTGTAGTTTAACTCACCACAAGAAATATAGGAGTTGATCCAGGACGACTTGTAGGGTACAGCTGATGGGGTTAATCAAATGTGATTGAATTTAATTATTTATTTAAATAATTACATTTATTATAAATTAAATTAGCATTAAGCATATAAATGAACGCAAGCGGAAGGGTGGCGTGATGGTTAGCACTGTTGCCTTGCACCTCCAGGGCCGAGGGTTTAATTCCCACCTGTGCACAGGAAGTTTGCATGTTCTACCTGTGCTTGGTGGGTTTCCTCTGCACATTCCGGTTTTCTCCCACAGCCCAAAGACATTAAGATTACCTTAATTGGCGTTCCCAAATTGTCTGTAGTGTGTGAATGTTGAGGTCCTACCACGGTTGTAAAATGGGAATAAATACAACAGTCACCATTGACCTTCACCGTTCCTAGTTTGACTACAGAGGTTCCTAAATGGATGGATAAATTAACATTAGCCGCTTTTAGCTATGCTAAAGCTTAGATCGCTAGTTTGTGGGTATCTGATTAGGCGTGTTCCAAACAACAGCCAGGCTCTGCTCGCTCCACCAATTTATGGATTAATGGCCTTGACATGATGGCGCCACCCAAAGCTCACACAGTTCTTTAGAAAACATTTTTACCCTTTTTACCTTTTCTTTAGTTTATTTTATACAATCTATTCTCTCAAGTCTTTTTCCTAAGGTCAGAATATCACAGAAAATATCATATGTCTTTTAACTATATCGTAAAGCTAAATTTAATTTAAAAATTAATGATTCTTTTTGAAATGGTAATTAGTATATATGGGTTTTAAGAAAATTTACATTTTAAGAAAACCGTGAAAACCTTTTATTAAAAAAAAAAAAAGAATATACTTGAATACAACCACAAAACCACAACCTGAGTGTATGATTAAGCCAAAATGTCACTGTACGAATGGAACATTACTTAACTCATATATTTTTAATTCACAAAAAAGACTTTTTTGTCTGTATTGTAAAACTAATATTTACACAACAAATGAAATCAACATTTCTAAACTTTTTTGTGTCGATTTCATTCCACTGCTGCAAACAGACGACGAAATACGTCATTTCCGGGTTTCTTTTTTGCGACATGCCGTAAGCCAAGTCGTTCAAGATGGCAGCCATGGTGCATATACAGTTGTGACAGTTCTTTAGAAGCAAGCCGTTTATTTTATACATGTAAATCCTTTTTGGGTGGACTAACAACGGGGATTTAAAGCGGAAGAGTTATTTCATGACTGGAGACGGTTCTGTGCTGGAGACGTGATGTGTTTCATTTAATAAGAAGGTGACATTGAAAGTGACAGTCGTTTGTGCAATGTTTTACACGCGTTATTTTATGGCGCACCCGTTCTCGGGTAGCTCGGGACAGGATTGGTTAGTGTCAGTGCGATTTGTGGATTACGATTGGCTGGGAGGGTACACGCTTAGAGGAAGTAGCCAATCCCTGAGTAGGAGGCGGGATTTAAGGGAGCGCGCGTGTTCTCGTATTAAACTAAGATTAAACAGCAGGAACTCGAGGAGAGAAAAGACAAGACATGATGAATAAGATGGAAAGGATAGGACAGGGGGGAAAGAGGACAAGGAGGAAAAGAAGGAGGAGAAATAGAGAAAGATAGAGAAAAGAGAACATTAAGGTAAGAAATGTGATGGGGGGAAAAGAAGGAGAGAGAGAGAAGAGAAAAAAGAAAGACAACAAGAAGAGAGAGTGAAGACAAGAAACTTTAACATGTCAAAGGAAAATAGACAGGACAAAAAGGAAAAGATAGAGTTAAAGCGAAGAATTTAAAAGTTAGGTTCAGTTAAAAAAGATAATGAAGAAATTCACATTTTATTTGTCACATACACAGTCATACACAGTACGATATGCAGTGAAATGCTTAAACGACCGCCTGTGACCTTAAAAAATAAAAGCATAAGAAATAAATATGATTAAAAGAAATACGTTAGAAATTAAATAAACTAGTAAAATATACTGTAATAAATGAAATACGTTAGAAAGGACTAAACCACTTGTGACAAACAGGCAAAAAAAATGTAAAGAAAGGATGGACGGAGAGAAGCGAAAAGAAAGATAGAATATGAGACCCAACTATGGAATAAAGGTAGAAAGAAAAAAAGAAGTGGAAAGAAAGTTTGAAGAAAGACGTGAAGTGATGAGTGGAAAAAGTAGACTGAAAGATAAAAAAAAAATCTCTTTAGCATTATCCTAACTTTGGTTAGTCTGAGCTCAGAAAAGAGAGACAAAGAGAGAGCGAGCAATAAAGACGAGAGTTAGAGAGGAAAATTTTGTGTGTGTGTGTGTGTGTGAGAAGCTGATCGATCCGAGTTCCTCCGGTGTTTCAGGATGGCTGTGCGTTCCCGTCTCGCTTTCCTCGGCCCTCTGGGTTCTCTGAGGAGAGGATGGAGGAGCCTGAGTCTGTTCTCCGCTCCGTCTCCGTCCAGCTGGAGTAAAGTCGTGTCCGATGCAGAGAAGATCGTGGGATATCCGACGTCCTTCATGAGCCTGCGCTGCCTGCTGAGTGACGAGCTCAGCAACGTAGCCATGCACGTCCGCAAGCTGGTGGGGACCAAACACCCGCTCCTCAATACCGCCAGGTACACACACACACACACACAATCTTCTTACACATGGTGCACTCGCTGACCAAACACTTACAACTGTTTGGAATCAGTATCTTGCTGTGGTGAAAAGTATTGGCACCCCTCTCCTCATGCTGTCCCTCACCAGGTCCAGCTGCCGATTATACACTCTCAGTTAAAGTATCATTTTATTGAACTGCTAAACAGTGATGCACTTCTCTGAGTTTTTTTTTTTACCCCTAGAAAGTTAGGTAAGTTCTGCACAGGTAAGAAAATGAAACACGGCGCTTCAGAGGAGCGAAGAGAAAGAGCAAAGGTTTATATCGGCTCCGTCTACAAACATGGACATGGGAGGAATGTAGGAAGAGAGAGAGGGAGACACCAGAGATTGAGAAGACAGGAAAGAAAAACGCAGCGAAGGAGGGAGAGGGAGAAAGGATAAGAATAGAGAAGTAAAGAATCGGACAAGGAAAGTGAAGAGAATGCTTAAGTACGAGAGAGAGAAAAAGAGAGAAAAATAAATGACAAACAAACTAAAAACAGTTATTCTAATAGCTATGTGTAAATATACAGCCATGTAAGCAAATAATAAATAAATAAATAAATAAACTAACATGCCAGGCAGCATGAACATTGCTTGGTTGTGTTTGTTTGTTTGCTTGCTTGTTTGTTTGTTTTACCTTATGTGTTCAGCATTGTACTAGCTACTGTAGGTTAGGGACGAGTGGCCTCCCGATATAATGATATCACAAATCTCAGGTGCTGATTTGATTAAAATTGCATTTCTGTAAATATTACGATTTTATAAATATCCTGATTTGAGATAACATTTTCACCTGATTTTATTACCATTTTAAACTTTAAAAAAAGTTTAGTGAGTAATTGAATCTATCCCCTTCCTTATAACGTTAGTTTTCTTACATAAAAGCTGAGCGCAGCATTTAAACACTACAAACTAACTTTAAAAACAAGAGTTTAACATTTACCTGAGCAGTGTGTATCTCTGTCATCCACCATAATTATTATGTCTAAACCAACTTAACAAATAAATCACTTCGACACGGGACGATAATGTGTAAATAGTGCCACCTGTAAGATAAAAAAAAAAAAACGGTGACGTTTAACTCCCTCAAATGCCTCCAAAAAGTCCCAAACTAATCTTGACAGTGAGCATGCGATCTTCGGGCGAATTGTGCTTGCGGTGTTTTGAGACTGGTGTAAGTGTGTGTAATGAGTGGGTTTAAGAGTAATTTGATCGCAGAGTTTGGAGAAAAAGTCCAATCGAAAGCTTTTAACACGCACAGTTTTTGATAATGTAATGCCATAAAAACGCGATCGAACTACATTCGATAAGCTACATTCGGTCACCAGAGGCGCTAGCGATCTCCACTACGCCCCTCTACGCTCCATTTCTCATCGTCAAGTATGGTGTTAAATTTTTTTCTGAACTGATTACACGTAAGAAGTAACGTGTGTGATTCTTCCCAGACGGTTAAGTTTCTTTAGCTTTTATTTGTTCTGGTTAATAATTTTAGTTCTCAGTATCGACTTTTTAATCCGTTCTTAGACGATGCAATAAGCGCGAGCTGGTGACAAATTATTAAGCATTCAATTCTCAAATAAACATTTCACTGAACCCAAATCTCTTGATATAGATCATATCAGTATTACGATACGATATGTTTCCTCCAAATCGCTCGCTGTTAGCGGTTACATCTCACTTATCTGTTAACTCTGTTAAAGTCTTGACTCGATGACACGATCATCATTACACAGAGGTTACACATGTTTCGTCACGTACTTTCCCTCTTCTCCGGTTCTCCCAGTAACGAGGCGAGGCCCGAGTCGACTCCCTCCCGTGGCTGCGGCCGGCACTTCCTCTGGCTTTCTGGAGGCTACGCGGTAGGGTGACAGATTCGCTACGCTAATGAGCTGTAGAACAGATAACGATGAAAGGAAGACGAGTGAACCGGTCTCATCCGGGCGCTAACGGAGGTGGTGTAACGAGCACTCCGAGTCGGTTTCAGCATCAGGAGCGTCAGCACGGCGTCAGTGTGGCGGCGTGACACAGGGGTCACTGGGTCAGGGGTCAATCAGAACCACCTACACACACTTCGTTAACTTATTTACTGCAGCTTTAATAAAACACAAAACTTTGCTTTATTTCCTGTTCTTTTTTTCATTTCCATTCTTCTCCTTTGCCTTTCATTACTGTTTCTTTTTGTTTTCTTTCCCTTTTTTTTTCTTCAATTGTCTTTTATTTTCCATGTCTGTGGAATGTCAGAACTTTCCCTTTCTCCCTTTCCGTTCATTCCTTGTCTATTTTTTGACTTTTTCTTTGCCCTTGTTTTCCTTTCCAGTCTTTTCTTCCCTCTTTTCTGTCATTTCCTTTTCTTTTTCCTTTTCAGTTTTTTTCTTCTTCTTCTCATAGTTCTCTTCTTTTTTTGTCTTTTTTTCCTGCATTTGTCTTTACTTAAATTTTTCTTTCTGTTCTTCATGTCTCCCCCATCATATGCTTCCTTTTCTTTCCTTAATTTTTCTTTCCTAGTCTGTATTTTTCTTCTTTTCTTGATTTCATCTGCCTTTTTAGCTTTTTAAGTTTACTTATGAAACAGTTTCCTTAATTGAGACTGAATGCAGGTGTCTCAGCCTGATCCTGTACAAATGTGCCGTAAAATGTAAAATTCTGAAACCCATTTCCTCAGTTTTGTGTGAATCTTTTGAGAACGTTGAGGAACGAGAAGAATAGAGTGAAGGACTCTGCCGAACTTTTCTCCTCGTCCTTTTTTCCAGCGATGAATGAACGCACACGGGACAGAAAACCGAGACGCCCACGTCTGCCATTGTGGGTATTTATGTGACTGGCGCTTCTTGGGCAAGGAGACATGGAGGGAAAGAGGAGAAGGCAGGGTCTCCTCCATCCTTCCATCCATCCTCACTCTATCCTTCCATCCTCGACACCCAAATGGATCGTGATATCAGATTTAGGTGTATAGGTTATTACACCCTTGGGCTCCGGTTTCCAATCCTGTCGTCTGGATCGGCCAGATTGGGTTCCAGTTATTTCTCTCCCTCCGTCTCTCCCTCCCTCCCAAAGTAATCCTGTCTTTCCCTCTAACTTTCACTCTCCGTGTCATTTAGACAGGTCCAGTGGACACCAAAGACGGAGCGTCTCGCTGAGAAACAAACGCGAAAGAGTTCTCGGTAATATTTTGACGAGCGGCTCGGAGGTGACGTCACCACAAGACCGCCAAACAGAGCGGGATTTATAGCTTGACGATATCAAAACGGCACCGCTGACCCAGGAGATGCAGAATTATTGGCCCCCTACATGAACTCATATTAAAATAGCAAAAGAAACAAACCATGGCTTAAAAAAATATTGTAGAGCAAAATAAAGTTTCAACACATTTATTATACTTTTATTAAATGATATTAAAATTAAATAAAAAATTGGCCCCAAATTTCTGCCTGGCTGCAGTGACAACACTCAGCCTTTCTGGAGTATCATTTCAGGGGTAGCTCTGTGGTTACGGCATTGGACTACGGCTTGGAAGGTCCCAGGTTCAAATCCCTGTTGTCCCTGTTGGACCCTTGAGCAAGGCCCTTCACCCTCAACTGCTCAAATGTATAATGGGATAAAATGGAAGCCGCCCTGGATGAGGTCGTCTGCCAAATGCAATGTAAATGTAAAACTTGTGGATGGATCTTGGACCGCTTCCATGCAGAGCATTTCCGACTCCTAGAGATTCTTGGGGTTTCTCTTGTCGTCTTCAACTGAGATCACGGATTGTCCCCTGGGTTCATGTCATGAGGCCTTCATTTTGTGTTGCTGTTAAACGTGTAGCACAAGGAGGCATTTATATCGTTATAGTGAGAGCAGTGCTGCGGTGCCGCCTCCTGTTGACTCTCCTGTACGCATCTTCTGCTGGATTTCATTCAGCTTCTCCACTTTACTGATTTAAACCTGTGTAAGGTCCGTCTCATCCTCATCCTCATCTCCGGTTCCTCTAGGTCTCTATCAGTCAGGCTGCTGCACGGTAAGTCAGGGTGATGAAGCTGCGCTCAGGCAGAGATGAGAGTCCATGTGATGAGGGTGAAGCCACTAATGCTGCGATAAACCGTCACGTCCTTCAGAAAGGGACCGGGCCGAGCCTGACCGGGTCACGCTCCTGCTCCTCACTGCTGCCGTGTGCACCTCATCCATACTCCTGCTCCGCGCTCCTGCTGCACGTTCACATCACAGATCTGTCAGAAATTTATTTGTTTAATCAGCTTCACTCGTTTAATTTCTTCAGCTCTGGTTCATCTTATTACACTCCAGGTCTTTCCCCATTGCTTTCTTTTTCTTTTTCTCCCTTTCTTTCACATATTTCTTAAACTTCTTGTATTTCTTTTTTTCTCATTCTTTTTTGTTCTGTTCTTCATCTCCTCCTCTTCATACTCTTTTGCTTTTTACACATTTATTTGTTACTCCTCCTTTATCTCTTCCTTCCTTCTTTTTTCCCCCTCCCTCTCCTTTCCATTTCTTTTCTTTCACTTTACATCTTGCTTTCGATCTTGATTCTTTCTGTTCATCATTTCTTTATTTTCTATTTTTCTTTTTCTTCCAAACCCCTTAATTGTTTCTTCTTCCTTTTATTTTTCTTTGTCTTTTTTCCCCATGTCTTTGTTTTACTTGCACATTTCTCATCCTCTCTTTCTCTCTTTCGATTTGTAATTGTTCTCCGTGTCCCTGGTCTTAGCTGCCCTTACATTCATTCCTCTAATGTTTTCTTCCATTTTTCCCTCACTGTTCTTCTGTCCTCTTTTCTTTTATTCCTTCATTTTCTTCTCCAAAGTCTCTATTGTATAAAAATAATTACAGCACTTCAGTTCAGGTTTTTCTTCTTTTCTTTCTTTGCTCTCCCCCCCCCCCCCCAACTCCCCGTGGTGAAGGTTAAGCGGGTCGTAAGGAGGCGTGTCGCTCGAGCGGTGTGTCTTAGGAGGCGTGTCCAGCTGTCATATTGTCTCCGTTGCCACGGCGCTAATTCATGACGAGCAGCAGTGGTGCATACATGCCGGGGGGGGGAGGAAAAAGAAAAGATCCCCCTTTCATGCCCAGCTCCAGCCTGGATATTAGCGAGTGTGAGCAGCGCACGTTCTCCGGGTTCTCCTGCTCTCATTAACAGCTCATTAACAGCTCGTTAACGGCCTTTTTAGCGGCTCAGTGGGTGTTTCTGAGCAGAAACCTGGGTTTGAATGCTAGCGCTGTCCCACAGTGACCTTCTGTTGCAGAGTATGAGATGAGCTCCACAGCGCCACCTTCAGTTTCTCCGGGGTGGGGACTTGAGCTCGGAGCGTTTTGGTGCCGAGCGTGTCCTCATGCCGATGGACCGAGAGACGTGATGGATGCGGGACGCTAAAACGGGGGGTTTTATTCCTCCGTCCCCATGGACGCGCGAAGGAGAAAGATGGATCGCTTTCGTTACACACTTTCAAACGAAACACAAACACACCGGTTTCTCAGTGCACACCTTCACACCTGCACACCTTCACATCTGCACATCTGCTCAGTGCTGAGACGCTTCACCAGACGCTCACACACTGCTACAGCTACACTTCCCTCTCCCTTCTTTCCTTTCCTTTCTCTCTCCTCTCCACTCCTCTCATCTTCTTTCCTTTCCATTTCTATTCTTTCCTTCCCTTCCTTCCCACTCGTCTTCACTTTCCTTTCTTATCCTCTCATTTTTCCTTTCTCCTCCCTTCTATTCCTCTTCTTTTTTCATCTCTCCCTTTTTTATAAACTTTTCCTTCCATTTTGTCTTTTCCTCCCCTCTGTTTCTCATCTCTTCTCCTTTCCTCAACTTGCTTCCCTTTTTTCTGTTCCATTTCTTTTCAGTTTTTTTCTGTTCTTTTCTTCATTCTCTTTTCTATTTTTCCCTTTTCCCCATTTCATGCACTTTATATTTCTTAATTTTTTCTTTTTTTTTTCTTTCTTTCTTTTCTACTCTTTTAATTTTTAACTTTCCCCTTTTCTTTTTATTATTTTTTTTTTCTTGGACAGAGGGAGTCTCATTATCATATAAGGTTCCATAAGACAGTGGTGGACAATGTATACACACACACACACACACACACACACACACACACACACACACACACACACGGTAGGCTGATACATGCAGGTTGATGATTTCGATGTGAAGTTGGAGCATTGTGACATCTGTTGGAGATTAATAAACATTCTTCAGCTGTGTGTGTGTGTGTGTGTTCGAGATCTTTTTAAGCGAGAGGTTAGCCACTCACTCGCTTGTCCACGGTCTCGGCCCGGCACTTCTCCCTCAGGAATATTAATGATAGCGTTGAAAGGCGTCAGGATCATCATACACTCGGCCTCTCGACCTCACCGGACCTCACAGGACCTCCTGAATCCCCCCCTAAACACACACACACACACACACACACACACACACACACACACTGCTCTCAGTCCCACTCACTCCTGAGAGAGAGAGAGAGAGGTCACTTCATTAGCCGAGCTCTCTGCACCGTCATTTACATACAATTACTGAGCATTATGGGGATTTTAGCCGTGCTGCTGGTGGAAAGCTCAGCCACTTACACACACACACACATTTCAGTGTCTGAATTAAAAGCAACAAGAAGCTAAGGTTTAATATTTCCTTAAGAAAGAGCAGATTATTATCTTTAGTTTAAAATTCAAGGCAACTCTTTAGAAAAGAATTAAAACCGTCCTGTTCAAATTTCAAATTAATTGATTTTATTACAAAAATCGAAACAAATATGAGATTATTACTGAGAGTAAATAGTGCAGTGTGGAATGCGAGGTTGTTCACTTCTACATGTTGGGATAAATCCTCTCTCTCTGCTCTTTTTACATTTTATTATTTATTTATTTATTTCTACGGGATAAAACTACAGACGCCGAGCCGAGATTAACGCTCCACACAGAACTAGCTAGCGGAGCCGCGCGATCCGAGGCTCCCTCTCGGGTGTAGAGCGCGGCGTTGGCCCCGGAGCTGCAGTGTGGCTTCAGACGTCAGTCAGTCGGATCTCATTAAAACGTCGCCCTCGTTTACGCGTCGGGCTCGACGATATCCGCCGCTAACAATGAACACGGAAAAACTGTCCAGATTCAGGATGCAGTCGAGTCGCCTGGACGAGGGGAAACAGGCACACACACACACACACACACACTATAGAATTTTGGGAAAAAAAAATAAAAAATCCTTTTCTGTGTGGATTTTACATTTGTTTTTTTTCTCTGCGTTTTGTTTTTGTGTTTCACATTTCTGCACAATTCTTTTTCCTTTTTTGAGGTTTTTGTCCTTTGTTGCTGTAAATCGTTTGCGCTTGTGGTTTTCTTTATCGTCTCTTACTGTGTAACTTACATTCTGTGTGACTGAAGCTCAGCCCGTGGTGTGTGAGGTTTCAGTCAGAAGCGTAAATGTTATATAATATGTTACATACAGCACTTTAATCTCTGTGTCTCTCTCTCTCCGTCTCTTTTTCTCCATCTCTCTCTCTTTTTCTCCATCTCTCTGTCTCTCTCTCTCTGTGTCTCTTTTTCTGTGTCTCTCCATCTCACTCTCTCTCTCACTCTCCATCTCACTCTCTCTCTCACTCTCTCTCTCTCTCTCTCTCTCTCTCTGTCTCTCTCTGTCTCTTTTTCTCCATCTCTCTCTCTTTTTCTCCATCTCTCTGTCTCTCTCTCTCTGTGTCTCTTTTTCTGTGTCTCTCCATCTCACTCTCTCTCTCACTCTCTCTCTCTCTCTCTCTCTCTCTCTGTCTCTCTTTCTGTGTCTGTCTCTCTCTCCATCTCTCTCTTTCTCCTCGTCCTTCTGTCACTCTCTCTCCGTCTCTCTGTCTGTCTCTCAGGGGTTTCGTGTACGACAGTAAAAACAACCTGCAGATGCGAGGCCTGGTGGTGTTGTTGATGTCTAAAGCAGCAGGACGGAGTGCCGCGGCATCTGACGCCCTCCTGCCTGACATGATCAGCGGGATTTACCCCAGGTCAGGGCACGAGGGGCAATTACATCACACAGCCAGTAACAACCCCCCCGAACCCTCCTCACACACCTTCATCACTGCAACATCATCATCATCATCTGCACACATACACACACTCATCACTGACATCTACTCAGGACATGTCTCAAACCGGGGGAGACAGACAGCACCAGCAGGTCTCACACACACACACACACACACACACACACACACACACACACACACACACACACACACACACACACTATTTTGTTCATTGTTTGTTTTAAGCACCAGCTCCCTGCAGTATTTGTAACGGCTTTAAGCATGACTGTGTGTGTGTGTCTCTGTGTGTCTCTGTGTGTCTCTGTGTGTCTCTGTGTGTGTGTGTGTGTGTGTGACCTCCTGGTGCTGTCTGTCTCTCCCGGCCTGAGGTGTTTAAGAGCCCTGGTCATTAGCAAGACACACACACACACACACACACACACACACACACAGGTCTGTTAAGAGTCGCATGCTTTCAGACAGGCCACATGACTCTGTGTGTGTGTGTGTCTGTGTGTGTGTGTCAGGCAGAGCACATGAACTCTCACACTCACCATCACTGCTAAGTTTAGACAGCGAGAAGGTGATGCAAGTCTCTCTCTCTCTCCCTGTCTCGCTCTCTGTCTATCTTTCCTTCAAGCCCCCTCTGAGTCTTATGACCTGTGTGTGTGTGTGTGTGTGTGTGTGTGTGTGTGTGTGTGTGTGTGAGTGTGTGTGTGAGTGAATCCCTCTGCTCTGGTGCCAGGCAGTTACCAGAACCGACTGTTTAATTTGGCAGCGTATGATGTGTGTGTGTGTGTGTGTGTGTGTGTGTGTGTGTGTGTGTGTGTGTGTTCCTGCACGCTCTGAATGAACTCTTTCTCTCGGCTGCTGCACGAGGGAACGCTCGCTCTCGCGCTCGCCTGCTCCTCTTCCTCCCTCTTCCTCTCAGCCGCTGCGCTGTTCTTGGAGTGCGGACAGGAAGTGACCTCGCCGCTCTGTTTCTGGAACACGGGCGTCATGGAAACGGGGATGAAGTAGTCCGTCTCGTCCCTGGTTTTCTGTGCGCGTGTCAGGTGTGGAGGTCAGCGCACGTACATGACAACTCACCTACCCACACACACACACACGCGCGAGTGCGCGCACACACTCTCACTCTGAAAGATCATTAGAGGTGTGTGTGTGTGTGTGTGAGAGAGATCATTAAAGCTGTGTGTGTTGACGGATGGAGCGGTCGGCTGCTCTCCGCCCACTTGACACGCGGCATTTGTAAAACGTCTTTTGCTTCGCCACTACTCCGTGTGTGTGTGTGTGTGTGTGTGTGAGAAAGAGAGAGACAGATGGTTCTACTCGTTAGGAGAAGAAAATGAGGAAGCTCTGAAACACTTCATTATTCTCTTTCAGGATTTATTGATCATTAAAACGTTCCATAATCCTGTCTGGTTCTGCGCGCGCTCGCCGTCACGTCGACGTACCAACGGAATATTCATGAATTCTGCACGTTTAATTGCGTGAATATTTCTGAAAGAAACCAAACTCCACCTTCATACCGATCAGCCCCGAGTTCCTGAACTGTCTCTGTGTCTCTGTCTCTGTGTCTCGGACGAGCACTGGGGTCCTGGTCCATGCTCTGGTCACGTCTCACATCGTTCATTCCCAACGCGCATTCACTGCGGTTACAGGTCAATCAGAATTCTGCAGCGAGAATTATTGTGCATCAGAACACATCACACCTTCTTTAAATCTCGCTCCAATTGACATTTAAAGCTTTATGTAACTTTGCTGCAGTGTCGCTGACTGAACTGTTCACACCGTGCGCCCCTTCCGTCAGAGCCAGCCTTTAATCTTAAAACAGTGGGGTGTAGGAGGGGTCTCTAGGGCGGCGCCAAGGCTCCGGGGCAAACTCGCCCTTTAACGCTCGACACTGGAGATCCACCAAGACTCCCATCTATTTAAATTAGCTCATCAGTTTTAATATCTGTTTTATATAACGTTATTTACTTGTTTAATTATTTTATTACTTATATTGGAGATTTGACCCTTATATATCGAACACTGATTGGCTTTTTTATTTTATTTTATTTATTTTATTTTATACTACATCTTCTGGATGATCAATTGTCTACAACTTTATATAAACTACCGCCCAAATGTTCGGGATCACCTGCAAATTTTTTTGTTTTTGTTTAGTAATTTATTTTCTACAATCTACAACAATACCGTGGATTATATATGGAATTAGGTAATTAATCAACAACAGCAGTATCAGCCAGTTTTTATTATAAGACAGTATTGTGTCGAGTGCGTTTGTAAAACCCATCAAGCTCCATGATGATGAAACTGTCTCTCATGAAGACCAAAACTGAGCTCTGCTGCAGAGGAGACGTTCATTTAGAGTCACCAGCCTCAGAAATCACCAATTAACAACCAGCACCTCAGATTAGAGCCGTTATGAAGCTTTGAAGAGCAGAAGGAGCAGATAAACATCTCAATATCAACTGTTCAGAGGAGATTATTGTGTGTTTTAGATAATAAACGCCTTCAGTGTTGTTTTACAGTGTAGAAAGAAATAAACATCAGGAACGACCGTGGAGTTAGAAGGGGTGTACATACTTTTGCATGGTAGTGTGTTTATGGCATGTGTCAATTCTTTATTAAGTATTGTTTTTAGTTTCTTACCTTTTATGTCAAATTTAAAGTGTTTTTTGGTACTTGAAAGGCGCTTATAAATAAAATGTATTATTATTATTATTATTGCTAGATTTAGCCACGCCCCCAAAACTCACACATCAGCAGTCACACATTATAAAGACGTGGTTGAGAATCCTCACGTGGTATTTTACGCAAGTGCAAGATAATGAATGTTTTTACAAATCAACCATTTTTTTTTCAGAATCACTGGATTTCTGATGTAGTAATGAATGTCCTCATTAAGTCGTATCTAGTAGCGATAAACGAGCGGAGTCACCATCTCTCACTCCTGCCCTCACCACCTTTATTTCCTCAGTGAACTCGGACCAGGCTCAGGTAAGAGCTCAGGCGCACCTGGACCCGTGTGTTTGACGAGGAGGCGACGCTGCTCAGACTGCATGCTGGGATTTTCTCTCCTGACGTGTTCTCTGATTTATCAGGCTGCATGTAGACAAAAGCCCTCATGTGAGGAATGATCAAATCATTACAGTAGATTACACTGTGTGTGTGTGTGTGTGTGTGTGTGTGTGTGTGTGTGTGTGTGTGTGAAATCAACAGAGCAAATGGAGCGCATGGAGAAAGTGGGCGTGTCTGGGGGCGGAACCACTCAGCTCTCCGGCATTGGTTGCCCAGCAACTGAGGCTCAAAGCTATTTATATTCTCCTCTCGGCTCCGCCCACTGAGTCCGGAGCGAGCAGGAAGCACAGAGGAGCGTCGAGGTGAAAAATAAGATTTAGATTCGCTTCCTGCGGTTGCTTTTAGCGCAAACGGGTCACTTGCCGAGACCGACGCCATCAGACGCAGCGTGGGTTCTCACGTCAGCTGAGACGTACGCCAAGGCCCCACAAGCACTAAGGCCTTCTGATTACATGGATGGTGAAGGAGGTGTGGCCTCTGTGCCTGTCATTCTCATTAAAGAAGGCGTGGCTTATATAGCTGTCAGTAATTAGGAAGGAGGTGTGGCCTCTGTGATGTACAGTAGGTCTCTGAGCCAGTTCAATTAAAGACGTGGCCTCTGTGCTTCTTAGTTTTAAGCCCTGTAGCCCTCACCTCAGTAGTGATGAAGTGCTTTGAACGCCTGGTCAGAGACTTCATCATCTCTTCACTACCAGACACACTAGACCCACTACAGTTCGCTTATCGTCCAAACCGTTCCACGGACGATGCAATCTCTCATCTCCTCCATACATCTCTCACTCACCTGGACACTCGGAGGGGGAATTATGTGAAAATGCTCTTCATCGACTACAGTTCTGCATTTAATACCATAATTCCCTCCACACTCATCACCAAGCTGGAGCACCTGGGACTCAGCTCATCAATGTGTCAGTGGATCTCCAATTTTCTGACTGGCAGACCACAGGCAGTAAGGATGGGCGGACATGTCTCAGCCTCCCTCACTCTCAGCACTGGAGCCCCCCAGGGTTGTGTTCTGAGCCCCCTGCTGTACTCTCTGTACACCCACGACTGCGTGGCCACTACCAGCTCCACCACCATCATCAAGTTTGCTAACGACACTGTTGTGGTGGGCCTGATCACGAACAACGATGAGACGGCCTACCTGGAGGAGGTTGGAAATCTGGAGAACTGGTGCCAGAGAAACAATCTCCTCCTGAACGTCAGTAAGACAAAGGAGCTGATAGTGGACTTCAGTACAAAGCAGGTGAGGAACTACCAGACCCCCGTCATCAACAGGAGCCCAGTGGAGAGAGTGGACAGCTTCAGATACCTCGGTGTTCACATCACGCAGGACCTGGCATGGTCCTGTCACATCAACACCGTGGTAAAAAAGGCCCGGCAGCGTCTCTACCACCTCAGACGCTTGAGAGACTTTAGACTGCCCTCCAAGGTGCTCAGGAATTTCTACTCCTGCACCATAGAGAGCATCCTGACGGGAAATATCACGACCTGGTTCGGGAACAGCACCATGCAGGACAGACGAGCTCTACAGAGGGTGGTGCGATCAGCTGAGCGCATCATCCGCATCGAGCTTCCTGACCTGCACTCAATCTACAGCAAGCGGTGCTTGACCAAGGCCAGGAAGATCGTGAAGGACCTCAGCCACCCCAATAACGGACTGTTTACTCTGTTGCGGTCTGGGAAGCGATTCCGCTCCTTGAAGGCCAACACAGAGAGACTGAGGAGGAGCTTCTTCCCGCAGGCGATAAGGTCTCTCAACCACAACCACACCACTATGCAGAACTAACAATCTTTTCATCTTTTTCATAATTGATCAAATCTATCAATCTTCTTACATCCATGAACACTATGGACAATTACACGCTCACCTTCCTTCATATATACACTACATGTCGTACGTTTACATCCTGGACCAGTGCACAAAGACACTTTAATAACCTCTGCACTAAGACACTTTGTTCTATGCATATTTGCACACACCGTACAGTATATTTCAATTTGTACAGTACATTTCTATTTTTGCACATCATATTTCTATTTTTATTTTTAGTTCTATTTTTCCTAGTTTAATTTAATTTTTTATTTCATTTCTATCGTATTTCTTTTATTCATATTTATTTTTTATTTGTAAACTTTAATTCTCTTCTAGGGTCAATGGCAGTCGTATAATGCATTTCACTACATTTCGTACTGTGTATGTTTGTGTATGTGACAAATAAAATTTGAATTTGAATTTGATTTTAACCAGGGGGTGTGACTTACTGTATGTACCTCTGATTCAAAAGAGGGGGCGTGGCCTCAGTGTTTCTTATTTATAATGAGTGAGGCTTGGCCTATGTAACTTTCAGTCACTTTAAAGGTGGTGTGTCACCACTGTTACTTCTAGAGAAAAAGGCGTGGCCCCTGTCGGTCCGAGACAAGGAGGCGTGGCCCCTGTCGGTCCGAGACAAGGAGGCGTGGCCCCTGTCGGTCCGAGACAAGGAGGCGTGGCCCCTGTCGGTCCGAGACAAGGAGGCGTGGCCCCTGTCCGTTCTAGAGAAGGAGGTGTGGCCTCTGACACTATAAGTCTCTAAAGGAGCTGTGGCCCCTGTTTCCGTCAGTCCTACAGAAGGAGGCGTGGCCTGTGTAGCTGTCTCACCTAAAGACGAAGGGGCGGCCCCTGTTTTCGTCAGTCCTACAGAAGGTCTGTTTTACCTCTTTCAATGTTGAGGGTCGTATGTTGAGTACAGAATATTATTTATACCAACACAAATGAAGATTTTAATAATTACATCCATAAATAAAAGCTTGTGCTGGTGTTTATAAATGTGAAGTGGTAACGTTTCCTCTCTCGATGCGTCTCCACTTTAAAGTCAGACTCGAAGTAATACAAACACATGATTTAAACCTCATCCTAGCACTGATGTGTGTGTTTGTGGGGTGTCGGTTATAAAATGTCTTATAAAAATAAATAAAACAAGGCGATACTTGGAGCACTAGCACTGGGAACAATAGATGTGATTAATCGCAAACATGGTTTTAAAAACACAACCAAAGTAAAAAAGCGTCTAATGATAAATAAGCGTCCGAGTGTGTGATGTGTAATTACGCAGGGCGGTGTTTGAGGAGGCAGCGGCGCGGTCGTCACACGGCTGATTACGGCACAGAGGAACCGAATCAGCACGAGACTGCGGCGTCTGACCCCAAGGTGGAGAAAAAACACGCAGGAACCGCGCGGTGATGAAGAGACACTGATGTCGTCTAACGCCGAATTATAACCGCACGCACACACCTTTGACCTCTGCTCATGTTTATTATAGTCTGGACCAGGTTTTGTCTATTGTTCTTAACAAATATAAATCCAAAACTTTGTGTGTTTAGAAAAGCAGACTTTTCTCACATTCACACCAGGACTCGTCAAAACCTGATAATCTGTCCATTTCTCCGTCTAGAAAAAAAAAAGTTTCCTTAACTTATAATTCCTACTTTGAAGGTCAAGAAGGTGTGTGTGTGTGTGTGTGTTGCCCCCTCCACACTATTACTTAGTAAAGATATAATAAATAATTCCCCTCTCTCTCTCTCTCTCAGTCAGCGTAGCCTGGCGGAGATCACAGAGTTGATCCACACGGCGTTCCTGGTGCATCGTGGGATTGTGAATTTGAAGGAGTGGACGTTCTCAGACGGGCCGCTCAAGGACATGCAGTTCGGGAACAAGATGGCCGTCCTGAGCGGCGACTTCCTGTTGGCCAACGCCTGCACGGGATTGGCTCAGCTCAACAACACCAAGGTATAAGGTCACACTGTATAAGGTCCAGAATGTTGCCTGGAGTCAAACCTTACCATCAGAAGGGTTGTGACGTGGGTAACCATGGTAACAGATAGGGACGGGTATCATTTAAATTGTGATTATAAAAGTATCACGATTTTGTAAATATCCCAAAGGGATATTACAATTTTCCCTGATTTTGTAAATATATATTTCTAATATATATTATTAAAAAACTATAATAAACTAAACTAAATAAACTATTTTTAAAAAGTTTAATGAGTAATTAAATGTAGCCTGTTCCTTATAACATTAGTTTTTTTTTTTTCACTTAAAGACTAAGCGCAGAGTTTAAACACTACAAACTAACTTCAAATACAAGAGTTTAACTTTTACCTGAACAGCGCGTATCTCTGTCCTCCGCAATAATTATTCACTCCGACCCCACGCGATGTGTAAATAGTTCAGGATGCGCCACCTGTAGGATATTAAAGGAACAGCGGCACTTCACCGCCTAAAACATGTCAAAAGTCGCAAAATTTGAGTTAACATTTAGTGCGCGGGCTGTGATTTTCGACTTATTAGCGCTGGCGGTGTTTTGAGACTAAATTAACACAGAATCTGAGGCTGATCGATCAAACTGAAAACCAGGCAATTCTGGTCACTGACCGATCGACTGCTCCACCTCTATTATAAATATAAAATTATTTTTTAGTTTTTATTTTGTCCACACAAAAATCATCACAATTCATAACTAAACTGATTTCCCCACATCCCTAGTAACCATGGTAACAGAAGTCCTTTTTTGTTGAAACAAACATTTTCTCACTGCTGCAATCTCACTAACTGTGACTCACATCCATGGAGATTCAGTTCGCGTGTTGCTGAGTCGCATAGAATTTTTTTTGCAGTAAATCGACGGTTTTAAAGAAAATGATGTTCAGGAACAGCCGCGATGCTTTTACACTGTCTGTAACACAGCCGTCACTGCTGTGTGTTAGCTCAGTTACACGCGTCAGTAGCTAGCTTACGCACGACCTCATTGTTTCCATGTTGCCTAGCAACAGGTGTTCACACACTTTTCTTATGACACAGAAAATATGCCACTCTTCATCACTTTTTTCTCACATTCATAAGAGTGTGTCCTCATCTGCTGTGCCCCAGCAGCATATGTCTAATTCATCGCTCATTAAACTCTTCCATTAACACACAAACACACACACTCTCACACACACTCTCTCACTCTCACACACACTCTCTCACTCACACACACACACACATACACACACACACAAGATGCTGTTTAAAGGTTGCCATGTCAGTTTTTTTCATAACTGGGTATAAACTCTGTACCTGTCAGTCACACTAAAAGAGGTGAGGTGTGGCCTCTGGTCCTGTCACTCAGTGAAGGAGGTGTGGCCTCTGGTCCTGTCACTCAGTGAAGGAGGTGTGGCCTCTGGTCCTGTCACTCAGTGAAGGAGGTGTGGCCTCTGGTCCTGTCACTCAGTGAAGGAGGTGTGGCCTCTAGTCCTGTCACTCAGTGAAGGAGGTGTGGCCTCTGGTCCTGTCACTCAGTGAAGGAGGTGTGGCCTCTGGTCCTGTCACTCAGTGAAGGAGGTGTGGCCTCTGGTCCTGTCACTCAGTGAAGGAGGTGTGGCCTCTTGTCCTGTCACTCAGTGAAGGAGGTGTGGCCTCTGGTCCTGTCACTCAGTGAAGGAGGTGTGGCCTCTTGTCCTGTCACTCAGTGAAGGAGGTGTGGCCTCTGGTCCTGTCACTCAGTGAAGGAGGTGTGGCCTCTGGTCCTGTCACTCAGTGAAGGAGGTGTGGCCTCTGGTCCTGTCACTCAGTGAAGGAGGTGTGGCCTCTGGTCCTGTCACTCAGTGAAGGAGGTGTGGCCTCTGTACCCATTAATCACACTGAAGGAGGCGTGGCCTCTCTACCTGTCACACACTAGAGGTGTGGCATCTGTACCTGTCAGTCGCACTGAAGGAGGTGAGGCGTGGCTTCTGGTCCTGTCACTTACAGTGAAGGAGGCGTGGCCTCTGTACCCATCAATCACACTAAAGGAGGTGTGGCATCTGTACCTGTCACTCACAGTGAAGGAGGTGTGGCATCAGGCAGTAGCTCAGTGGTTACGGCATTAGACCATGGTTCAGAAGCTCCCAGGTTTAAACCCCACAACCACCAGGGCAGCCACTATGGGGCCTTGAGCAAGGCCCTTCTCAGATGTATTATGAAAAAAAAAAAAAAAAGGAAGTTGCTCTGGATAAGAGCGTCTGTCAAATGCCTGGATGTAGATGTCACAGTAAAAGAGGCTTGGCATCTGTACCTGTTAGTCACAGAGAAGGGGGCGTTGTTTTATTGCTGTCAAACTACCTGTTCACCTACTTCACATACTTCTGTCTCACACACACACAGATACACACACACCAGTGGTCAGGAGGGTCGACGCTGACAGGATCTGTCTACAAGTGGATCTGCGGCAAATGTGCAGATGAAAATAAATCCTTTTCCATCTCATTTACTTTAGCCATAACTGGACACACACACACACACACACACACACACACACACACACACAGTAGACACACACAGATAAATGAGAAGAGGCAGTCTGAGGTCACTGCTGTCTCGTCCTCAGAGGGGAGCCTGTCAGACTTTGTATAGAAATCAAACTTTGTGTGTGTGTGTGTGTGTGTGTGTGTGTGTGTGTGTGTGTGTAAGAGAGAGCGAGAGAGGTCAGTGAAGGTTATCTGCAATCCACAATTCCTATATCACTAACCAGATCATTAGTGTTTATTGCTGGGATAAACAACACTTAGTGCTGTGTGTGTGTGTGTGTGTGTGTGTGTGTGTGTGTGTCACTGATTTAATCAACAAATCAATACCACACACAGGGAATGTTAAGCTAGTAAGTCAGACATCCTCAGCATGACACTGCGTGTGTGTGTGTGTTCTGGAAAAATCTCTCTCGTACTTTGGAAAAAATAAAAATACTACTTTCATTTATTTTATTTATTTTTATTGGAAGTAACGTTTGCGGATGTGTCCATGCAGTCCAGAAGAGACCACGTATATCTAAAAAAAAAAAACCTCTAAAGCTGTAAAGGATAAAGGACATGTGATTTAGTTTAAGGTTTAATTAGAGGTGTTGTACACGGCGCCCCCTGGTGGTACAGGAGGGAAACCCAGTCTAAGGAAAGTTCAGTGGTTTCCTGTTCTGTGATCTTTAGGCGTATCACTCAAAAATCATCGCACATCACCATGGAAACATGTTCTGGGGAATCGTCTGTTTTAAAGAGTAATATTTATATCTAGAATGTCAGAACATGTCTGTTTAAATTCTTAATCACCTTTAGTGAAGATTGTTTGTATAGTTTTAACTTTTGTATTTTTCCAAAGCGCAGTAGTGAAGTGGAACCCGCCTTCAATTTCATACTAACTATACACACACACACACTCTCAAAGATATGTACGAGTGTGAGTAAAGATCACACCTGCGGTGGCGGTCTGTGAGCCAATCTGTTGTGAGGTCGTCCATCATCTGTCCAAAGACCAGTGGACAGATGATTGACAGGAGATCGAGCCAATGAGTGTTGGCTAGACATATAAACTGAAGACTTTCACTGCAGTTAAAGTCAGGACCCTGTGGTGTCCAGTTTATGTGTGAAAGTGATTGCTTACGCTCCCAGAAGCACTCTCTCACACTCGGAGTCCTATATATGGTCGTTCCATCAGGGAGGAAGAAACCCTCCATAGATGTGATGACCTGGTGATTCAGTACATTCAGGTGGTCAGCAGACTTCATTTTATTGCCCCATAACGTTACTGAGTCTAGACCTGAGTAACTGATCAACCCCAGATCATAACACTGTCTCCAGAGGCTTGTACAGTGGACACTATGCATGATGGGAGCATCACTACACACGCTTCTCTTCTTACTCTGATCATCTATTCCATGGCTCTTTAAGAAGTGAGGAGCTCCTAACAGCATCAGGTAGATTTAAAAAAAAAAATCATCGCATATGAAACACATTAATCGATGCAGTGATTATCTAATCTCAGGCTCTTAAGTATTTGAGTTGTCTAAAGGAACTTTCACACCAGGTACCACTGCTTCGTATCGTGCCTAAGAACAATCACCGCTTTCTACACCGTCCCGCGGGTGTTACACAGAGTTCACACCACTCAAGTGTCCCCGAATTTGGGGTCAAGTGGACTTGGTTCTGTTCACTGGACACCAAATATCAATTCTCCAGACAACAAACTCCAACGTTCTCAAGACAGAAAAACAACAACATTCTCCACACAAACACCAGTGTTCTCCAGACAACAAATACTAAAGTTCTGAAGAGGAAAAACACCTGCCTTTTTCAGGCAACAAACACCAGCATTCTCCAGGCAAGGAACATCAAAGTCCTTCAGACAACAGACTCCAGCATTCTTCAGCCAACAGACACCAAACACTGTTGTCTGGAGAATGATGAACTCCAAAGTCCTCTAGACAACAAACAGTAGCATCTATCAGACAAAAAACACCAACGTTCTCCAGACAACAAAACACCATCGTTCTACTATATCGCTTATCTTATGTACAGGGTTGCAGGGAACCTTTGAGGTGTGAGGCCACTGTGCTAACCACTACGCCACCATGCTGCCTTACCCCAATGTTCTCCAGACCAAAAACACCAACGTTCTCTGGTCATTAAAGACATCGATGTTCTCTGAACATCAGACACCAGCTCTCTTTTCAAACACTGACATTCTCTGTGCATTAGACCTGAAGACTCGGCAGCCAACAGAAACTTTCCCCACCTCGCCGCGGCACTCTTCATTAGCAACCGTATATAACACCGGCGTCGCAGTGTTTCCATTCCATCATAACGTTCAGCAGAACTGACACGGAAAGCGGATCAGTGCGAACGTTAGAGAACATTCTAGAAACTTTCCAACCGACACACACACACACACACACACACACACACAGCTCTGACACATGAACGCAACTCTTGGGTTTGTTGGTGCCCGTTTGATCGGCGTGCTCATGGATATAAAGCGTGCTTGCTTTTCCTTGCGCAAATGAGGCTTAGCGCTTTTAGCATCTGCAGCAACATTACAGTTAGCGCCAGGCCATTAGCGGCACAAATCAGTGAAGCTAGCGACGCAGCTGAGTGCTTTTTTCATCCGCTGAGTGATCTGTGATGTGTACTATGTGGCCTTGAGTGGATTCCTGGCTTGGTGTGTGTGTACGTGTGTGTGTTTGTGTGTGTGTGTGAGTGGGATCCTGGCTCGGCACTAGCATAAACGGTAAAGTGATCCGGACGAGGTCGTCTCCTCTTTCCTCCCTCGCAGACCTGTCGGCGAAACGCGACACCGGCTGGATTTGGGAATGAGACGAGGCCGAGGGAGGAGGGCTTATCTGATACTTTCCGAAAAAAGCCCCCCTTCACGTTGCACACACACACACACATTAGCTTCTCCCCTGTACTGAGCGTTCGAGGCAGCACATCTGGTAACACTGTAGGAGCATTGTCCTTTTCGAGCTCTGGGTGAAGGAGTCGGATTGCCTCAATATTTCCTCAAGGATCCGGTTACCTAAAGGGCACAGACGGAGAAGGAGATGAAAGTTAGAGAGTTAGGAAAAGTAAAGGGAAAAAAGTAAGGAGAGCCAAAGTAACAGAGCCGTGTAACTAAATATCGAAATATGAAAAGAAAAAAAAAACGACAAGTGTCTGGACTTAATGATTGTCCGCAGACGTCGTCTTTTACAGAAGCGGCAGGAAAGGCTGATAAAAAGGCTGAGTAAAGGAGAGCACGAGACGGAGGAATGGAGAGAAATGGATCCCAGGGTTAATTCGGTGAAAGGACAACGTGGGGTGGATTTCAAAAGCACCCCCTGGAGTCCTGGGGTAGTTTTGTACTAGTGTGTGTTTTTAATCTGTTCTTCACACATCCGGGATTAATAAACATCAGAAGTGCAACGTTCTCCACCAGGAGTTCTGAAGTGCTCCATCAGATCCTCAGATTCTCCATCAGAGCACTGAGAATCTCTAAAGACACACCAAACCTTGAGACACACAATAACGATCTCCACCAATTCCTCCTCCTCCAAAAGCCTAATGATCTCCATGAACACCAACATTCCTCAACAGACACACCAACAATCTCCAGCATTTTCCTACAGATGAACTCTGACCGCCGTGTTGACGCCATCGTTTTCCGTTCACCAACGGACAGACGTCAACGTTCTTCTTCCCCCTCCACCAAATACTTTTCTTCTCCAGCAAACACACACTCGTGTTTCCATGAAAACATTGCTCCAATACATGCATTTTCCAACACACACCTTCAACAAGTTCACACAGAAGTTCTTTCACAAACACACCGTGGAATATAAGGAAAAAGGGAACACGTTATGGATCCGATGCTATTCCATCACAGGCATTCACTGACAAACAGGTGCAGTTTAGGGTCACCAGTTTATGTAAAGGCATAGAAGGAAACTGGAAAACCCAGAGGAAACCCACTCGGACAAGGCTTGGACAAGTGAAAATCCAGGAGGTAACCTGAGCTTCGGATCAAATTGGAGATGCTGGAGGTGCTGCACCATCATGCTGCCCTTACACACACACGGGGCCAAAAAAATAAAAAAATAAACAAGGGTGGTCATGGCAACATATTCTGACACTTCCTAAATATCTGGCATCCAGTGTTTTCCTGCATGCTGTTCAGTCAGCTCCCAATGTTCTGCAGCAGGTTCTTGAAAAGACACCTAGTGTTCCTAAGTAACTACAAGCAGATGGGTTCCTCAGCAAACGTACACCTACATTAGTTTTCAGCAACAAAACACCAAGGATCTTCTCAAGCAGCATATGCCAATGTTTCCCTGCAAATGAATGTTCTCCATCCTAAACCACCAATCCTTCATTTCCTCCAGCTTTCTCCCCAAAACAAACACCAAATTTTTCTAGATAAAAAAAAGTTTTCCAGACAAAAAAAGCAACCAAAGTTCTCCAGACTAAAATAAAAACAGTGTTCTGCAGACAAAAAAAAACACCAATGTTTTCATAAAAACACAGACATTGTTCAGATAAAAAAAAACAACTATTTCCTACGCAAAATAAGCATTCTCCAAAGAAAACACACAAAACACAGACACAACAACTTTCTACAGGCAAAAAGACATCAGCATTCAAACAAAATGTTCTCCGGACCAAAAATGGCATCATAATCCATGCCAAAAAAAATCAGCAATTTCCTCCTAATTTATGCTCTCTGTTATGGGCCACCAGTTGTACATGAATTTCAACACCAATGTTCTTTAGATGTTCACACGTCATCTATGTCTGGACAGCACCTTCCACAGGAGCCAAGCAATAAGTAACGAAACATTTTTCAAGGGTTCCTGTTTTGTCGAGTCTGTGGTAGTCAGGATGAGAAGGTCAGCAATCCAGGAGCGCCTCGGTGAATAGCCAGTGGTCGACAGGGTTCGGATGCAATTCAGGCATAGAGCACGTCTCTCTAGCTGGCTGCTGCTGTACAGAGACCTTGGGTCAGCCCCTTTACTTCCTTTGAAGATCTCACATTTGGCTTGGGAACATCTGGAGTCTGTGGGTGGTGTTTGGGTTAGTCTGCCCTTTTCAACCTGTTGCTCCTCTTGGTTCACAGGAAAAGGAAATAAAGGAAGGAAAAGCGAGACACTTTGAACATGAACGTATTTAGCAGGTAAATGTAATTAAACACAAATGGGAGGTTTGAACTCCGTACCTCTGGAAGAGTTTGAGAACGGTATAACGGTCGTGGTACGAGGTTGGATGTTTGTGGCCAGGTAGATCTTAAAGAATTACTATCTCTTCTTGAGAGAGAGAGAGAGCGGGAGTCTGTAATTCCGTTCGGCAGATAAAAGTTTGAAAAGATTGAGAAGAACTGAAGTGAATCTCAGACAAATTCACCTGAAACGCAACTAACGCTGGATTTAATTTTTTTTCTCCACAAAACACAAGATCACGTAACCGTGAGAGACGTTCAGTCAGTTCTGGTGGTGTGAAATGTAATATCGGCACACGCCTAATTCCGAGGTAAGATATTGGATTCCGGGTTCGGAATGGGATTTGTAACGTGAGAGTTCTCCGACTCGGCGTCTTTCCCTTGGTGAACTTGGTGAAATGTCGCAAATTTCATTTGGAGCCCTACAACACTTGTACACGTTTACCTCTTCGATTTCTTTCTCGCTTTCTGTTGTTTTTCGACTTTTTCTGAGCTCTGTGTGTGTTTCTGTGTGTGTGTGTGTATGTGTGTGTGTGTGTGTGTGTGTGTGTGTGTGTGTGTGTGTGTGTGTGTGTGGATGTGTCCAGATGTCCGAAGCCTTATTAATCCCTGAATTGTTTGGACTCCTGACTGGCCATCTGTGTAATAAGTGTGATAGAGTCACTTCATTTCCCCCGGCAGTTTCGGAAGCTCCTCAGACAATTGCGGAGAAGAAGGCCAGGACGCCGGGGTGATGCGCGCCATGCTGAGTGTTTCAGGGGTTTTGAGCTGTGCTCTGTGTGTTTCAGGTGGTGGAGCTGATTTCCAGTGCCATTGGAGACTTGGTGCAGGGAGTCTATTATGAAAACGCTGCAGAGGTAAGACCCAGTCAAACTAGGACTTGTGGTGAATGAAGGCATAAAACTGATTGACATTTACAGACTTCTAACGCAGAACGGTGATGAGACTCTTAGCTTCTGTAAAACATTTGAACGGTGCGAACGTTTTAAAGACGGCCGTACATCAGTAAATGACGACCTCAACTGAGGTGGCTCGGAGCCGACTGCAGTCGTTCCCGTGAACATTCAGCAAGTGGAACGCCAAAAATACAAAATAGCCACATCCCCTGTATAGTCCTGACATCACTCCATTAAAGGTGTTCCTGGGGCGCCGGCGTTTCAGATGTAAATCAGAAGGACAGTCCGTTCACGGCTCCGGCGAACTGAGGAAACTTTCTACTTTAATGGTGTCCAAGCTCTAGTGAAACACTGGGATGAGTGCATTAGTGTATCAGGGGATTATATAGAGAAATAAAGAGAGTTTTTACTCTCAGTTCTGTGTTCTGTTATTCTGTACAATTCCAGTTTGATTTATAATCCCAGTTTGACTTATAACGCCCAGGTATATTAATGAATTTATTTATCTTTTACAGATGTTTATATTATGCAATATATTGTGTGTATCTCAGAAACTAATAATGTTTCTCTTATAATTATAATGCAATAGTAGACAGTAAGAGTCTAATACAGTTTAACAAACACCAAAATGGGATAAATACATCTTGTAAATGTAAATAAATATGTGCAAAATATGTTTTTAATTAGAAGTGCAAATAATTCAGAAATTAATATTTAATTTAGTTTTTACTTTAGTAAACTAGTATTTAAAAATAAAACAAACATCATTATTATTATTATTTAATATACATTGTTATTTAAATTTAGCACAATAATCCATCTAAGAAATTCTAAGATTTATAAGAATATAATATTTATATTTAATAATATTTATAAGATTATAATATTCCTACTTGGAGAATGCATCAGAATTATTATTATTATTATTATTGTTATAATATAATAATTATTAATCATACTAAATAGTTTTATTATTATTATTAATAATAATAATAATAATATAATGTATAATAGTATTATAATTATATAATGGTATTAAAATAGTAATAATACAAAGAAATGTTTTATGATTATTGTTTTTTCACACAGTAATTTTCCTTTCCTTTATGAATTAGTTGAGATGGAATGAGAGAGAGAGAGAGAGCGAGCGCTAGTGGGGTCGTGTTTCTTTTCACCCCTTTTAGCTGAGAAGATTCCGAGCAGGAGCACGACTCGCTTTCCTCCTCAAATCCGGCTCGGGTTACACACACACTCCTCCTGCGGTGTTTAGTGTTTATTCCCCGCGTTTCAGCCCGAGAAGGGAACAGGTATTAAAACCAGACTACTCGACCCAGAACTTCTCTCTCTCTCTCTCTCTCTCTCTCTCTCTCTCTCTCTCTGTGTTTTGGCTGAGGAAAGAGAATCTCTCTCAGGTTTCTTCATCTTTTCTGGATACATTTCTTTTTTCCCTTGACTTTGAAGCTGTGGATCAGTGAGCGGATCCTCAGATCATACATCACACTCTCATAAAGCACCCGTTACTCCGGAGATCTGTACGCTTCAAAAATAAACCTTTAACGAGATCCTGACACTCACTGTAAATAACAACACATTTATAGAGGATTTAATTTGAGATGCTCGAGCAGAGACAGAAATCACTGAGAACATCAAAGTGAACGATTTACATCAATGGGATTCAACAAAAACAAAAAAATTTAATTTAATGCATAATTTATTCTTTTCTCAAGTTAACAACTTCACTTTTAATTAAATAATTATTATATTTAGTTTTAAATTGTGCCATTTTAAATATATATATATATATATATATATATATATATATATATATATATATATATAAATTTAATAAATGTATTAATATTATTAAATTTAATTATGAGTTATGCAGTTATAATAATAATTAAAAAAGAAAAAATACCTGTTTATTCATGTAACACTAAACATAAAAACATTAAAATATCAAATAGTGCACAAGGTGTGTTTAAAATAAAAAAAATATATATATATATATATATATATATATATACTTAAAACCGATTTTCTTTGACATTTCTGAATCATTCCGGTTGTTTTAAGGAAGGAAAGCCGTCGGTGTCGAGGTGGGAGGACCAGGCCTTCCTCTCCCATGGTGCATTGCTAGCTAAGAGCTGCCAGGCGGCGATGGAGCTGGCGAGACACGATGCCGAGGCTCAGACTCTCGCTTACGAGTACGGAAAGCACCTGGCTCTCGCGCACAAGGTGAGGAACCGCAGCAGGTTACGCAATGCGAACACACACTCAGGAAGCAGGAGTGTGTGTGGTGTCTCTCCAGCAAACCTGCTTGTGGCACAAAAGACTTCATTTCAAATAATAAGTAAAATAAATTCTAATAAACACTCATGAAGGAAACTCAGAAGTTTCTAAACTGAATTTATCTTCTCATGAGCAGATGAGATGAAATATGATGTTATATGAAGATAATAAATGACTTGAAATTAAATTAAATGTTTCAGATGAATTAGAAATTCATTAAAAGTGTAGCAGCAATAAAGAGCACGTCTTGACAAAGAAGATTTTGAATTAATAGTCTTTTTTTAAATGCACGAAACCCTTATTAATTTGGTAAATTATATAATTATTTATATTTTTAAAAAATTGTCTCTGATTACATCATGATTGACATCACCGTCTCCATGGTAACCCAACATAGGGCTAGAACAGTGAACATGCAGTTTTTTACATGTTTCTGTGTGTGTGTGTGTGTGTGTTGTAGCTGAATTCGGACCTCCAGCCGTTCATGAGGCGTAGTTCTGAGCCGGTGGTCTTCTGTCTGGATTCGGCTCCTGCGGTGTTCCACCGTCTGATCGTGGGACAGGAGGTCTGGACGCAGCAGTTACAGCAGGTACGCCACGCCATGCCGCGGTCCTGCTCTCCGATTGGTCAGGAGAGTCACAATTAACATTCAGTGCCATTGCGGGTTTATATTCACACAACATCGCTCCAGATAACGAGTAATATTTTGCAAAGAGAGTTTTATTTAACATTTGGGGAAGGAGTCTCCAGTTCCAGTAACGGTCTGCTAAGGCTGAAGTAACAGAGGAGTTGTTGAATAGTTTGTTTGACTCACGTTGTCTCTGTCGCTCCTTACAGGCCCAGAGCGCGAGCACGCAGGCGGATTACTCCAAGGTGAGTGTGTCGAGTGTGTCGATTCAGGTCGAGTGCAAAAGTTTACACACCCTCAAAAGGGATGAGATAAAAATGAATCAAAAGATAGCTAAATGTGAATGACGCAAAGAGATGGGAATAAAAGAGGCTTTCAGAAATAATGACATGAATGACTTCAAACATTCAAAAAAAGGTGAATAAACTGTCAGATGATCTTTTGCTTTTTTAAAATAAAAGTAAAATTGTTTTTTTTAGCATATAATTATGAATCAGACACAGGAGATTTTGACTGATGCTGTTAGATTTAATCCTTTTTTATAAAGTCATAAAATAAACATGTTAAACAAAATGACAAACTTGTAGGTTTTATATTTCAAGTCCAACACGAACAAATTAATTGAATGTTTATAATCATTAGTGATACGATGTGTTTTTTACCTTATTTTTTTATTTGGTTAGTTTTTTATTCGGCATCAGTCAGTACACACGCCAGTCATGTTTACAAATGTCTGGTACATTTGTACGCTTTTATGAGATTTTAAAATTAAAAATCTATTTCCAGCAAAGAAAGAAAAAACATCAGGATTGTACGCTCTTCATCGTACGACACCTCATCACTTTTCTTTTCACTCCGAAAGCTAGGGGGTACAAATTTTTGCATTTGTCTGGAGAAAGATGAGATATTGAGGGGAAAATCTTTATATTTATCGCTAAGCTTTGTATTTAATATTCACAGCTGTAATAAGAGCTTAATCATGAATTAAAGAATAAAAGGTAATCACAGAGTTTGTCCTAATAACGTTAATGTGGTGTTTAACAAATCCATAATTAATTCTGCGTTCGTTTTGGGTCTGTTACTAATCTCGCTGTTAATAGTTTAACATTAATTAAGTGATATGATAATCACTAACACTGGTGTAATTACACAGCTAATGAGAAAAATGACTCGGGTTCAAGCGTCTGGAATGTTTTAATGTCTCAAAAATGCAGTGTGTGTGTGTGTGTGTGTGTGTGTGTGTGTGTTAGGGTATCAGAGGTGTCTGCTCTCTGTAACTGATAGTTTAGAAATTTGGTTTCCAAAGTCAGGGGGAGAAAAGAGAGAGAGAGAGAGATGGAGGGATGAGAGAGAGAGAGAGAGAGCTCAGGTCGCCGTGGAAACGAGATACGGGAGGATCAACTTATTTGTAGAGGAGACAGAAAGACGTTGTGACAGCGACAGCATGGGTGGGTCTCCTTCAGCATGTGCACACACACACTCTAAACCTTGCACATCCCACTTCACCTTGTTCTCTCCATCCATGCTGTCAGTGTGAGTGTTCTGATTCTCTTTCTCTCTCTCACACACGCACACACACACACACACTGAGGCAGGCTTAGATTAAGAGCCCTGTGAAAACTGTGAGACAGAGAGAGAAAGTAAATGAGAGTGAAGGAGTGATGGAGAGATGGATGGATTTCTAAGTTTTTCACTTTTTTTTTTTTTTTACTTATCAGCTATAAGCGCTCTTCTGCAAATCACATTTCCAAATTGCCTTCAGCGAACCCACAGCACATTATAAGTGTGTGTGTGTGTGTGTGTGTGTGAGAGAGTTTGTGTAATGCTCCTAAAATGAGAAGTAGACACAATGACCAGGACAGACAGACAGACAGACAGACGGGCCAGATGCGAAGAGCAGACAGACATAAAAAGAGAGCGAGAAAGAGATCAGACAGAAAACTCACAAGTACGCCAGACAGACAAGACTAAGATGATCCAGAAGATAAAAATAAATAGACGGACAAGGCCTGACATGAGACAACAAGACAGGTCTAGACTAAAGTAACCAGATCTGATCGGACAGACAGACCAAACCAGACGAGACTGAGACGGACCAAACTGTCCAGACAAGATTAACAACCCATGGCAGACTAAAAGGACAGATCAGACAGAGAGAAACCAGGCAGACAGAGAAGGAATAAAAAGCCCAGACAGGACAAAATGGGACCAGACGAGATCAGACAGACCAGACAGTACAGAGACAAATAGACAAGACAGTCATAAAAGAGACAGACTGGAGAGACAAGGAAAACGCAGATACAGCAAAGAGACCAGACAGACAAGACAGTCAAGAACCAGACTTGACCAGACAGACAAGAAAAAAAACAGACAGATATAAAGTTAAAGACGGACGAACAAGATTAACAAGAGATTACCAAACTAGATCAGACGGATCAGACAGTTAAGAGTTTCTGAGCGGCTGCTGGGTTTCATTTCAACCAATCAGATTCCACATTTGGTCAGGTGTGTGTGTGTGTGTGTGTAACACCATGTCACTGCCCTCTCTCCAGCTGTGGACCGGGATCAGATCCGGGGGCGGAGTCAAACAGGCTGTTGATCTCTGCACTCAGCACGGGACGACGGCGCTGGAAGCCATCCGGCGTTTCCCTCCATCCGAGGCTCGCTCCGCTCTCGAGAACATCGCCGGCGCCGTCACCAGGTTCTGATCGAACCACGTCAGGTCCGGAGTCTGAGCTCCGCCTTCATCACCTCAGTTCAGATCTGAACATCTGGAGTCGACAGAGTTGGGACTTTTCTCTCTTTTCGTCGACTCCGTCTGTGACGTGGCCGAGGGGAGGAGCGGATCTACGGAAGCACCGCCGGTCGATGTCATGCAGATCGTACTCGTATTTCTAAAGGTGCTGAGGGTCGCCGTAGCAACAGTGACATCACCGAGAACATTGATTGCGTGTTTTTATTGCTTTTTTTTTTTTTTTTTTTTTAAATGTTTTGTTTTGTTTGTTCCTGGCGGGAATTTGCTAGCACGCCGAAGACGCTGAGAGATTGTTTCCATCAGGTTGACGAAACTCTTCTCACACACTGTTTGTATCATGTTACTTTGGTTGCCATGGCAATAAAATGTGATCCCGCCCCCAAGTGATGCTCCAGTTCTTGCTTCCTGAGGAGTTGCAGTATAGTTATATATATATGTGTGTGTGTGTGTGTGTGTGCGTGCGTCTCCCACGGTAGCCTCAGTACAAAACGTCTAAATTTAGAAGTTATTAAAAGTTGTATTTAGATTCTTTTTTAAAATAATTAATTTTATTAGGTTTTATCTGAAGTTTAGAGTCCGTATTGAAACAAATTATACCACAAGGCCAAAGAGAAACACGCAAAAGACATTAATACAGCACGCGCACACACACACACACACACACACACACACACTTTAATCTGGTTAGGAGGATCAAACACAAGCCAGACGAAATACACAGGAATAAAGTTACAGTCAGTTGAAAATGATAAAGTATTTGTTAAAGATATTTATTAACCCTCCAACCACACACACACACACACACACACACACACACACACCTGACTCATCCCATCAGCTCATTAATACATTCCCACTGGGGTGTGTGAACTGGAACGAGGATGAGAGTTTCATGGACTCGACACCATAATGAGCTCGGTGTTGTTTCCTCCGAGATGCCTGAGGAGATCTCGCTCTGGTTCTGGTTCTGGATGTCAAACCAACACTCAGTTACCAAGTCGTCCTGCGCAGCCATCCAGGTGCTCCTTGTGGAGAGCGCCCCTAGTGGCCAGTTCTTGTCTCGATACATACTGTAGCTCAAAAAAAAAAAAAAAAGGAGTCCTCGGATGAATCTGATTGGCTGAAAGTGGACAAGCGATTAAAGATATTCAGCGATATAATAATCAGTTACAGATTAGAGGATACTGTAGATACAGTGCACACAATTTCATTTCACTCGGACTTTTGTCGTATTCGGATGAATCATAGCTGTTTATAAAAACCCTGGATCGCTACACGCCCACTACATGCCCACTACACGCCCACTACACGTCCACTACACCCACTACACGCCCACTACACTCACTACACTCACTACACGCCCACTACACTCACTACACTCACTACACGCCCACTACACCCACTACACTCACTACACTCACTACACGCCCACTACACTCACTACACTCACTACACGCCCACTACACCCACTACACTCACTACACTCACTACACGCCCACTACACTCACTACACTCACTACACTCACTACACGCCCACTACACCCACTACACTCACTACACTCACTACACGCCCACTACACCCACTACACTCACTACACTCACTACACGCCCACTACACTCACTACACTCACTACACGCCCACTACACCCACTACACTCACTACACTCACTACACGCCCACTACACCCACTACACACACTACACTCACTACACTCACTACACTCACTACACGCCCACTACACTCACTACACTCACTACACCCACTACACCCACTACACCCACTACACTCACTACACTCACTACACTCACTACACGCCCACTACACCCACTACACTCACTACACTCACTACACGCCCACTACACCCACTACACTCACTACACTCACTACACGCCCACTACACTCACTACACTCACTACACGCCCACTACACCCACTACACTCACTACACTCACTACACGCCCACTACACTCACTACACCCACTACACACCCACTACACGCCCGATAAAAAAAAGAAATCCTAAAGACTAGTTTGCCAAAGTGTGTTTTGCAGACATTTAAATAGGACATGGCAAAATTGTAAACCCCGCCCCCTCCTTTTTTTTTTTTAAATAATATTTTGAAGCTTAAATTACATTCGACTGTATCTGTAACTGTAGTTCATGGTTACATCACTACAAAATGTGACGATGTTAAAGGGGGTAAATACTTATGAATGCTTATGAGTTTTGTAATATACTGGGGGAAAAAAATCCAGTGTTTTACAAATTGGTCCAAACGTCTGAGCGCCGTCACCTGACGCTGAGGAGGAATAAAGGAACGAAGGAATAAATAAAAAGAATTAAAACTGGATGTAAAGCAAACGTAGCCGTTAGAACTCAGAGCATTAAAATTAAATTAAAATGTGTTTTAATACAGTAAATATACTGTATATATCAGGAGATTAGGATTTTGCAGTATAGAGTGACATCATTATTATTATCTAGACAATATGATAAAAAGTTCATTTATTTATGAGTTTATTTCATTTTTACCAGCTAAAAACGGGGTTCGAACGACGAGTGATGCGGTGTTGCACTGAGCTGCCGGAGTTTTAAAGGTTCAGATGTAAATTTAAAAACGTCCAGAAAGTGAGAAAAAAAATCTCGACTGTCAGCGAGTTTCTTATAATATTCAGTCATTTCTCAGCAGGTTGGTAATAAAACAAATGTTAAGCAGATTGAAATCCATTACAGGAGTTTTACACACACACACACACACACACACACACACACACACACAGTTTGAAAACACAAAAGTGTCCTAATCTGCATGTCTTTGGACTGTGGGAGGAAACTGGAAAACCCAGAGGAAACCAACCAAGCACCGGGAAAACATGCAAACTCCACACACACACACACACACACACACACACACACACACACACACACACACCTGAGACTGTTTTAAACTCATCCAGGACATGATGTTTTAAAGAACACTGTGTATTGCTCTCTGTGCGAACTGTGTGTGTGTGTGTGTGTGTGTGTGTGTGTGTGAGCATGCATTGTGAGTACGGAGAGTTACCTGTATTTGTGTGTGTAGACTGACACTAATTATTTATGAGAGGTGTGTGTGTGTGTGTGTGTGTGTGTGTGTGTGCGCAGATGGGCAGGAAGCACTGTGGTATCGATCTATTCGGCGCCAGGCTGGGTGGCCTGTGGTTTCCGCGGCGACCGCATCGGGATGCTCAGGGTGTGAAGCCGGGCGGGTCACACACACACACACGTGCGCTCATACACACACACATAGAGCTTCTCTCATCTTCTCACTGTCTCACTGTCTCACGTTCATGTCCTCTCCCACTCTTTCATTCTTTCACTCTTTTCTCTTTTATTCTCTCTCACGCTTTCTTTTCATTTCCTTTTTTCTCTTTTCATTTGACTTTCTTTTGCTCTTTTTCTTACTTTATCTCCTGCTTACTTTCCCCTGACTCTGTCCATCTTTCTTTCTCTCCGTTCTTTTTCTCTTTCTCTTTCCCACACTCACACACACACATGCACACACACACACACATGCACACACACTGCACCTCAGCAGCGGCGAGACAGCAGAAGGGATCGTCACCCGCCTGCCGTACAGGCTTCTGTTTGACTGTCGTCATGGTTACACACGTACATTCAGAGGGTCAGAACCTAATCACTGTCTCTAATCACACACACCATCCAGCCAATCGGAAGTGAGCGTTTTCTGAGGACCTGTTGTGTCCCGCGGTGTTGAATAATCAGGACGGGATATTATGGAAATTTTATGCAAATGTTATGGAAAGTTTATGCAAATTGTATGGAAATTTTTTTGAGCTACATGAAACCTAAAGTGGACTTTAATGTGGATTATTTAATCTCTTAACTGTTTAGATTTATTTTTAGATTTGTCCTTTCGGCCTGTGTGTGTGTGTGTGTGTGTGTGTGTGGTCTCTGTAACAGGAGCTTGTTTCTGTTTTTGCTCATGGAGATGGAGATTTTTTGCGGTTTGGAGATTCAGAGACTCGAGCAGTCTGAGAACACACCTGTGTGTGTGTGTGTGTGTGTGTGTGTGTGTGTGTGTGCACGTGCTTAGAAGCTCATGGGGCAGCAGCACCACCTCGACTCGGCTCAGTGTCACTGCAGGGTTTACTTATTTTTTTTTTTATCAATAATAAGAATTTTATTATACATACATTTATGTCATGGTTTAAAACTTCATTCACTGTAAATATTATTTTTATTTAAGCATTTTAAAGAAATAGAAGTAGCTGAAAAATGAAATTGTATTCATGTTAAAATGATCATAAACAATGATACAGATATTATTGTAATAATAATAATAATAATAATTTTATATTTTTTTTCAGAATAATTTCTTTAGTAACATTTGTTCTCAATGTTATTATTATTATTATTGTGGCTTAGTGGTTAACCCTGTCGCACTGCAGGTCCTGGGTTCCATTCCCCCCCACCCCAGGAGACTGTGTGTGTGTGTGTGTGTGTGTGTGTGTGTGTGTAGAGTTTGCATGTTCTCGCCGTGCTTGGTTTCCCCTGAGTACTCCGGTTTCCTCCCACATTCCAAAGATATACAGATTCGGCTACCTGGTGTTACCACGATGCCTGTAGTGTGTCAATGCGCGTGTTAACCGGAGGTCCTACCACGTTAAAAATGAGAATAAATATAATGGTCACTGTTGGCCTCCATGGTTGGGCTCCAAAGGTTCCTACAGTAGATGGATGGATTATAATTATTATTTAAAATATTGCTTTTTTCATTTATTTGTCAGTGTATTTTCAAATGTTTAATAAAACACTATTGTATATAAGTAAGGGTAAATATAATATAATATAATATAATATAATATAATATAATATAATATAATATAATATAATATAATATAATAGCTATTTGTTCAAATGAAAAATATATATATATATTTCATGACATTAATGAGCTGTGTATGATGATGTTGATGATCACCAGCACCAGGTTTTAGCAGTTTTAAGCTTCATTGTTTGAATGATCTTACACACACACACACACACACACACACACACACACACACACACACAAAGTAATATCTCATGCTCCATTAGTTGAAGAATGATTTCTCTCTCTCTCTCTCTCTCTCTCTCTCTCTCTCTCTCTCTCTCGGCTGATGGAGTGATTCGGTGTGATGAAGACGTCACTGATGAGCTTCAGAGCCGCCGAGCGTGGACAGACGGAGATGATGATGATGATGATGATGATTTCATTGAGTGCTTTAGAGAGCGAGGGGAACGCTAATTATGCTAATTAAACTCCATTAATGACCAGAATTCGGGTTCACCTGAGCAGACTGACCCTGTCTGACTGTCTGATTCATTGACTCTAACTATATAACCCTTTAAAATATCTTACTCTGACTCAATGCCTGACTCTCTGCCTAACTTTCTGACTCAATGCCTGACTCTCTGACTCAATGCCTGGCTCTCTGACTCAATGCCTGTCTCTCTGACTCAATGCCTGACTCTCTGCCTAACTTTCTGACTCAATGCCTGACTCTCTGATTCAATGCCTGCCTCTCTGACTCAATGCCTGGCTCTCTGATTCACTGTCTGACTCTCTGACTAAATGCCTGACTCTCTGTCTAACTCTCTGACTCAATGTCTGGCTTTCTGATTCACTGTGACTCTCTTTTTTTGTATAGCTTTATTTAAAAAAAAAAAACAAAAAAAACATATGTAAAACATAACATATAGTGTACTTGTAACAATACAACCACCTTTTTTCTCTTTTTCTTTCCATAAAAACAAAAAAACAACAGGGTAAATAATATCAAAAACACACAAAACAAACAAACAAACAAAAAAAACAAATGGGGATAATAATAAAATTATAAACATGTGTCCATACATACATATATACTTGTATATACATACATAAAAAGTCCCCCCCGCATCTAATTTACTTTAATAACCGGTAAATGCTCCAAAAATGAGCCCCTGATTTTTTCGAAAGTTTTTAGTGATTTCCTAACATTAAAAAGTATTTTCTCAGGAGTGCAGTATGACAAGTTCGTTGATCCATTGTTTCCTTGCAGGGGAGGGAGTCGATTTCCAGTTCTTTAATATACATTTCTTTCCTGCAGTTCCAGCCATAAGGATGAAATATTTTTTATGATTAGAAATATTTAGAAATTCCATATCTCCTAATATCCAGATTCTAGGGTCACCAGGAATTGCGGTACTTATCACCATTGAGGAAACATCAATTATATATTCCCAAAAAGCTTTTAGGATATGACAATTCCAAAGCATGTGCAGTAGATTTCCTTCATATAATATACACCTTTGACATTTTGAAGAAATGTTACCATTTAACATATGCAGTCTTTGGGGAGTATAATATGTCTGGTGCAAAATATTAAATTGAGTTTGACGGTGTTTAGTAGCTATTAACGTAGTCTGTACCCTCTCAACAAGTGACTCCCACTCAACCAAATTGTATGTGCAGCCAAGATCCCCCTCCCACCTCTGCTTCAAAATACTATTATCAAATGGCTTGAAATTAGTTGTTAAAATGTTATATCCTACTGAAGCTATACCACTTGGAGAGGTCATTTTCTCATTAAACATGATATTTTCAAATGGTGATGCTATTGGGATTTTGGGAAATGTTTTATGAGTAATTTCTTTAATCCAGTGTCTAACTTGTAAGAATTTAAAAAAATTATTTCTTGGGATACCATATATCTGGAATAGTAATTCAAAACTTATTAAAGTTTTCCAACGTATTTACCCCTTTATGTACCCATGCTCTGAGGGTTCCATCAATAATGCCTGGGGGCACGACGGGGTTCTCTAATAATGGTAAATTTCTAAGTGGGATGTTGTCAAGACCACATATTTTATGTGATTCCACCCAAGTAGCATAAGTATTAAGTATTAATGGGTTCCTAGTGAATGTAGATAATCTTTTTTTTTATTCGAAAAACGGAATAGTCTTTAATGAAATAGCACTCATCTCCCATTGTTCTATTGATAACCATCTAACATTAACCTTATCAGGGTGTAACCAAATCCATATAGGCCGAAGTTGTGACGCTAGGTAATAATGTCTAAAGTTAGGAAGTTTTAGTCCCCCTTTCTTATACGGTGCTTGAAGTTTAAGGAGCTTTACTCTAGGGGTTTTGCCTTTCCAAAGGAAACCTGATAAAACTTTATCTAATTCTTTAAAATAAGATTTTGGGATATTTAAAGGGAGGCACTGGAACTTATACATATATTTAGGCAAAATATTCATTTTGATGACATTGATTCTGCCTATTAATGATATCGGTAGTTCCTTCCATCTCTGCATATCTTCTTTTACTCTTTCTAGGAGTGTGTGGTAGTTTTTTTTAAATACCTCGTTAAATATTGATTCTATATGAATTCCTGAGTATTTAAACCCGTTATTGCATAGCGTTAATGGTTTAATTATATGTTTTTCTTGTTCTGATATATTAATGGGAAAAGCTATACTTTTATCATAGTTCAGTTTGTAACCAGATGTATTACTATAATCTTTAAATGTTTTTAATAAAGGGTGAATAGAGAGTTCCGGATTGGTCAGATATATCAGCAAATCATCCGCATATAAAGATATTTTGTGATCACTAGTACCGATTTTAACTCCTTTTATTCCGTAGTGAGATCTTACTGCTACAGCGAGAGGTTCAATGGCCAAGGCAAATAAAAAAGGAGAGATAGGACACTGTGACTCTCTGACTCAATGCCTGACTCTCTGACTCTCTGTCTAACTCTCTGACTCAATGCCTGACTCTCTGACTCTCTGTCTAACTCTCTGACTCAATGCCTGGCTCTCTGATTCACTGTCTGACTTTATGACTTTTGTTATTTACTGACTCTCTGACTCATTGACTCTCTGATCGTCTCACACTCTGATTTATTGACTGACTGCCCTTTTGACTCACTGACTCTCTTAAAACCACTGTCTGACTCTACTCACTCTCTTACTCCAAATGATTCACTCAGTCACTCACTCTTTGACTTATTCACTGATTGACTCAGTGACTCTTGCTAACTGAATAGTCTGACTTGCCTGACTGACTCACTGACTCCACATCACAAAGTGGCACATAATTGTGAAGTGGAAGGAAAATAATAAATAGTTTTTTAAATGTGTTACTAATAAAAGTCTGTAAAGTGTGGCATGCATTTGTATTCGCCTCCTTTACTCTGAATCCCCTAACAAACATCCAGTGGAACCAATTACCCTCAGAAGTCACCTAATTAGTAAATAGAGTCCACCTGTGTGTAATTTAATCTCAGTATAAATACAGCTGTTCTGTAAAGACAAGACACGGCCGTCCACCTGGCCGGGTGAGGAGAGCATTAATTAGAGAGGCAGCCAGGAGGCCCATGAGATCTACAGCTCAGGTTGGAGAATCTGTCCACAGGACAACTATTCGTCATGCACTTCACAAATCTGGCCTTTATGGAAGAGTGTCAAGAAGAAAGCCATTGTTGAAAGAAATCCATAAAAAGTTCTATTTGCAGTTTGCGAAATGCCATGTGGGAGACACAGCAAATGAGTGGATTAATGTGCTCTGTTTAAATGAGAAAATTTTGCACATCACCCCAAACACCCCATACTGTATCCCCCATGAAACATGGTGGTGGCAACATCATGTTGTGCGGACGCTTTTCTTCAGCAGGGACAAGGAAGCTGGTCAGAGTTAATGGACAGATGGATGAAAAAACCTGTTAGAGTCTGCAAAGACTTGAGACTTGAGCAGAGCTTCACCTTCCAGTAGGAAGACAACCCTAAACATACAGCCAGAGCTACAATGGAATGGTTTAGATCAAAGCATATTCAAGTCCAGACCTAAACCCAACTGAGAATCTGTGGCAAGACTTGAAAATTGCTGTTCACAGAAGAACTGGCAGATGTGCAAAGCTGGTAGAGACACGCCCAAAATACCTGCAGCTGTAATTACAGAAAAACAAGATTCTATAAAGTATAGACTCGGGGGGGCAAATTTATTTGATTTACTTGTAAAGTTGTAAAAAAAAAAATTGAAAACCATTTATAATTTTCCTTCCACTTCACAGTTATGTGCAACTTTGTGTTGATCCATCACATAAAAATATATTTATGTTTGTGGTTGTAACGTGCTAAAATGTGGAAAAATTCCACAGTACTTTTGCAAAGCACTGTAAATTAAATCAAATGAAAACAAAATAAGTCATTAAAAGGAATTAGTTATTAAAATGAAAAAAAAGCTTAACATATTAAATTTTATTTGTATAGCGTTTTAACAATTGTCATTGTCACAAAGCAGCTTTACATAATCAAAAGAATTATTTAAGTTTGTATGGAATGTGAATGTGTATGAATCAAAATGGTCAGATAGTCCCTGGTGAACAAGCCGAGGGCGACAGTGGCAAGGAAAACCTCCCTGAGATGGTAATAGGAAGAAACCTTGAGAGGAACCAGACTCAACAGGGAACCCATCCTCATCTGGGTGATAACAGATAGCATGGATTGATCTGCACTCATACTGTGTGTTAGGAGGCTGGAAGTTCAGTATAACAGGAGATGTTAATTGATGTTAATATGGAGTCCAGGTAGTTATTGAAGACTCTGGTAGACTCGTAGGAAATTCCAGTCCTGAACTATCGAGCAACTACAGCCAAGTCAAGTCCTCAGAGAAACAGCTGTCAACATCAGTCGAGGCCAGAACCGTCTTCATGGTAGAGTGAAACCGTCCCCAAACACCAGACGCATCCCAAAGAGACACACGGGACATCCATGTGACGAGATCTCCAACCAGAAGCGGGGCACCAGGATGGGTCGGACAGGTCCGGAGGGCAGAGGGAGTCTGGATCACTGACAGCTCAGGAACGACATGTGTAGCTCGACAGAGAGAGAGAAGAGAGAAAGGGAAGAGAGAGAACAGTTAGGTCTGGTCACAGTTACATAATGTATAAGGTGAATATACACTACCGTTCAAAAGTTTGAGGTCACTTTCTAACTTCATGATGGTTCCTGAAATTTATTTCTTTCTACATTGTAAAGGAATGCTGAAGGCGTCCAGAAAATGCATTAATCTCCTTCGAACAGTTAATGGTGAGATGTTTCTGCTACTTCCGCCCCTGAAAAGACTTCATAACGCCTCTAATCTCAGGTGCTGTTAATTGGTCATTTTTCAGGCTGATGACTCTAAATAAACTTCTGGTCTGAGACAGAGGTAGGTTTTGGTCTCGCCCTCCTGGGACGGTCTTCATGAGAGCCAGTTTCATTATGGTGCTTGACGGATTTTGCAAATGCACTTGACAATACTGTTCTTGCGAGAACTATTACAGAAAGGCTGACCTCTGTGTCTTAAAATAACAACTAACTGTTGTTTTTGTTGTTACATAATTACCTAATTCCATATGTGTTATTTTATAGTTTTTAAAATCCCGAGTATTGTTGTAGAATGTAGAAAATAAATCACTAAACAAAAACAAAGAAATTTGCAAATGACCCCAAACTTTTGAACGGTAGTGTATATTTAGTGCAGAGCGCAAGCAGGGGCTCAAGCAGGGAACTATGACATCATGAATAAAATGGAGGAGCCAGAAGGAAACACAGACAACAAACCTGAGTGATGAATGAGAGTGGGGAGGACAGCATCTAAACATACCAGTTCACCATAATACTCTACTGTATGTCCATGAGTCCCCCAGATCTGCTCCCTTACCTAAGGCTAATCTATTTATAAAAATGCTTGGCTAAATAAACAGGTGTTTAGCCTGGACTTAAACACTGAGACTGTTTCTGACATATTAAATGGTGATAAATAAGCATCACATTTAGGACTGTCTTCTCATCATCATCATCAAGAGTTTACTGTATTTACTCAGGTATTATTATTATAGGAGTGATTTTACTTATTATAATTACATTTAGAGTATTTTTTCTGTTTTAACTTCACTGATTAAATGCATTTACAAATAATAATAATAATAATGATGATGATGATGATGCTTATTGATGTTTATAGTAACGCTAGTGCGCCCCCTACCCCTAGTTCCCTACACCTAGTGCCCTACAGTGGGGAGGAGGTTCAGGACGGAGCCTTTAGCCCACTTTCCCCCTCCACAGTCCACAGTGTGCGCGCGCGTGCAGCTGCGGAAATGACACAGCACCGACAGGGCCGTCACGTCACGCGCGACCACGGGACACGGAAAGGCGGGGGGAGGCGAGGCGGGGGGAGGAGGAGGAGGGGGGAGTCACGCGTGGATCAGACGCACGGAGACGCAGATGGCCGCGTGAGGGACACGGCACGGCGCGTGGAGCCGCGCGACTGCGGGGTGAGTTCACAGTTTATTCCGTTTGTGTTTCTCATGAAGTGTGTGTGTGTGTGTGGGAGAGAGAAACTCGTCCGCTGTGTGTGTGTGTGTGTGTGTGTGTCCCTCCTCCGACCACTCTCGGTGCACTAGATTTATTTTTCTAAAGTCTGAAGCTTTACACGCACTGATCACGCCGCGTGACACGCCTTTCATCCGCGCGACCTCGTCAAATTAACAACAACAACAACAAACCCCCCCAAAAAATCCCTAAAGCGCGTGGAGGGTTTTTTCTTTCCTCCTCCTCCAATCTGGCAACATTGTAACGCACACGTCACGCGCGGGTTGACTTCCGGTCCGAATAAACAAAAACATCAGCGCTTTCGTGACATTGTAACGGTGTGACTGTTCACGCGCGCTGGAGCTCCTGCGGGTTTTTCACTTCAGCTCTTAAGTATGACGAAGTGGTTTTAGTTTTGGATCCACCACCCGTATTTCGACAGGCCCCGCCTCCCTGCACGCTGATTGGTTGGAACGCGTTTCTAATGAGGAGGATATACAAATAACCTAATTTATAATTCATAATTAATTTACATACTATAAAAATAATATCCTTTAGTGGTTTTATTGTGAAACAGTCGGTTCTGGATTCTGATTGGTCAGAAGGTGTTGATTTGATATTGATACACAGTTACACACAGACGGCAGTGGCGGCTGGTCAATAATGGGGCGCCGCCCATTAAAGTTAGGCAGAGAAGAACGCTACTTTAACACGTAATTATAAACATGATTATTATTTATTTTAATATTGAAATAAAGTCATATGGTCACAACATTCCGCTGTATTTCTTAAAATTAAATTATTTACAATAAAAAAAATCTAAACTGTATTACGTTCATTTGCGTTCATGTACGCGGGGCGCCGGACAAACGGGTGTCGATGTAGGCACGTAAATTTATGAAACGCATGTAATTTATGGGCTGAGCTCTGATGGGTTCTTTTCAAATCATCCTTGGGGTGGAGCACTGTGCGCCCCCCAACCCCCTCACACTTTTGTTTTTAGCGAATCAATATTGTTTTTAAATATTTGGGCTCATGTCATTGGACCATTCTCAACGAATATTATTAATCATTCTTAACAAGTCTTATTATCAGCTAAATATAGGATGAAATTCTATAATTTCTTTGCTAAAGTACCCCTTCGCAAGGCGATCGGACGAAAAAAGGAAAAAAAATTAAAGAGTTTGGACCAGATCGACCTGATCTTCTATTTAAGCAGCAGTCACGTGATCGCACCCGAGCTTACACTCTGTGCTTTTTCCTGTGGCTTAGTGGTAGGTTGTCCCAGTGGCAAAACCCCAGTCACTGGATGCAGCGCCAGTCCCAAGCCCGGATAAATTGGGAGGGTTGCATCAGGAAGGGCATTTGGCGTAAAAACCTGTGCCAAGGATCAGGATCAGCTGAAAGACCAACAACAACAAATGTGACAGAGAGTTTTAGTTCAGGATTCTGATTGGTCAGAAGGTGTTGATTGATATTCATTAATGATGAGTTGTTAATTGATATTCATAGACGGGGTGAAGAGTTGTTCGAGGTGTTAGGTAAAGGTATTTATTTGTGGAAGAAATCTCCAATGTTAGCGGTTTGTATCAGTAACACTGTTGCACCGCTTCACGTAACACTTTAGCTATAAGTTAATAAAGTGTAATTAGTTAGGATTTACAGTTAATGTACAGTATGCCATGTGTAAAGTGTATTAGTTTATAGGTTTCCGTGAAGCGAAATATCTCACGAGGTGGCGGCTGGCTAATTGCAGCGCAGAATGCAGTGATGTACAAAATATAACTGTGTTAACTTGTAATCAGTAATAAATACATTTTTTTAAAAACTTTTTGTCCTCAGGAAATGAGCTCGTCTGAGTTTGGCACACAATCGGATGGACACACACCTGATGAAGGTAAAATGTTTTGTTTGTGTGTGTGTGCGTGTGTGTGGTAAGTAGGTGCTTGCTTTGGTGTGACAGTCTTCCTAAAAAAGCATGTAATAATGATTAATAATAATAATTCATAATGCCGGTTAAAAGTTGTTGTTTTTGGCTCAGTTACACAATATAATCCTTTTTGCTCTGTGCATCAAGTGTACGAACCTTAACCAGTTAAGCCTTGTTTGTTTTCACTGCATGAGCAGGACTTCCGTTGTCACAGTAATGTTAGTGTTTTTAAGTTTAAATAAAAGTCAGAAATTTCGGGACAAGACTTGTAGAAGCCATAAGCGAACAGTAGTGTGTACTGAGGTGCACGTTTTTTTGTGTCAGAGATCAAAGTCGAGAAGGACACGGACGACACTGCAGACGCTGAATCGAAACAGAATTTGGACGAGAAGTCTTTGAACTGCTTCAGCCAGAGAATCGGCAAGAGATCTGCATCACACAGCGTCGTCGGCGTTCATTTGGAGCAGAACCAGTCGGCGGACAGAAAGAAGCTCAAGGTAACTTCCGGGTTTAGCTAATGCAAAACAGCAACTAAAATCCACACAGTGAAAATGTAACACCTTCAGAGTTTATTTAAATCTAACTGAACTCGTATAAACACTGCTGGGTGTGCATTTATCACTCTAAGTGTTATTTCAACCCTGGGGAATTTCCTGCGCGTGCAAACGACTGTATGCACTTTTCTGAGCACAAACTTTTCTGTTTCTTTTTATAGGTTGGAGAACCTTTCCAAGATGGTGGCTCAGAAGAAACGACCAGATCCCCACAGGACAGAACCATATCGTCGTATAGGAAGCCTCTGTATGGCATTTCGCACCGGATCACTGAGAAAAAGGCCACGTCCAGCATGGATCAGCACGAACCCGGGGTCCCGGTCAGCCGTAACGGGATCCTGTTCCCGAAGTTGGACAGCCCGGTTCATGTAAGGTTCGATGCAGCACCGTCTTCCGGATCCTCTACGTCTCCAGTATCTCCCGATTCTCATCTGTACCCGCTTTTCGAAAAGATGTTTTTCATTCTCAACAGTTTGAACTCGAGCATGACTCAGCTGCACAGTAAGGTGGACCTGCTTTCCATAGAAGTGACGCGCATCAAGAAACAGATCAAGCCTCCAGAGATGGCAATGGAATTCCATCCTCCGCCGGAATACAAGCTGACCAGAGAGGAACTGGGTCAGTTGATGGAGCAGGCCTCCACTGCTGGTGAGCTGGGGTGCAGGCTGCTAGTCCAGCTGTTCCCAGAGCTTTTCACAGCTAAAGAATGCGCCCACGGGTGTCGAGCTTGTGGCATCGCTAGCAAACCCGCTCTGGATTCTTTGCACCTGCAACTCCTACGCAATTACGTGGAGTCCTGCTACCCGCTGGTCAAAAGCGGAAACGTTTGGCAGAACGAGTGCCTGCCGCAGATCAACGACTTTTTTAACCATTTCTGGGCTCAGAAGGACATGGAGAGTGGGCAAGTCTGTGTCAAACAGACTGGATTTGACGTGGACCAAAATCACGGCTGCCATTTCATTAACGAGGACGGACAAGACGAGAGCCTGTCGCTGGATTCTGGAGAGAACCCCGCCCTCAACGGGACCCACTTTGGCCACGTCAAATCGGACCTCCTTGCTGATTCCCAAGAAGGCGCGGAGAATCCCGACGACATCACGTCAGCTGAGGAGTTTGTAATATTCCTGTTGAACAGGCTGTTTCCCGAAGTGTTTGAGGAAGGCAGACTTCCAGACGGACACAGGACGGTCGGAGAGCTGATGGTCAGTTCGGACAGACTGGAGATCATTCGTAAATACATGGAGGCAAATTTTCCAGAAACGACCGAAGACACGTGGCTGCAATTGTGCGCGCAGCGAATAGAGGAAGCGCTTGAGAACAATTCGTCCAATGGTGGCGATCAGGAAAACCACCCTGAGGAGATCTACAATTCTTTGCCTGATGATGTGTCCGTTGTGAAGATCAGCGATTTTTCCGACTATGAAAAGTGCAACCGGAGGTCGAAAAGGTTGTTGCTCGAACCTGTCGACTTCAACAAAATGGACTTCCCTCATCCAGATTTTGAAGTTCCACAAGAGTACCTCCTCACGAAGGAGCAGATAAGGAGCATCTACAACAGCAGCTTGTCTATCGGAAACTTCGCCTCCCGCCTTTTGGTCCTCATGTTCCCTGAACTGTTCACTCAAGAAAACACTCGCAAGCGCTACAACTGCAGTGGCTCGCTGGGCAAAAAGCAGCTGGATCCCACTCGGGTCAATCTCATCCGCCATTACGTCCAGCTGCTCTACCCGAGAGCGAAAAATGACCGAGTTTGGACCCTGGAGTTTGTAGGGAAGCTCGACGAAAGATGTAGGCGGAGAGATACGGAGCAACGTCGCTCGTACCAGCAACAGCGGAAAGTCTACATCTCCGATCAGGATCTTGACTTTGGAGACTTCGTAACCGCTGGCCCAATCTCCTCGGATCGTCTGAAAGAGGACATTGAAGTGCCCTTGTTGCCACCTGAAAAAAGTAGTAAAGACTTTTGTAAGATTCCTCTGGAGGATCTCAAGGTTTCCAGTCCAGACTTCCCAGTGCCTTCGTCATACTTACTCTCAGACTCTGAAGTGAGAGAAATCGTCCAGCAGAGCCTCTCAGTCGGGAATTTCGCTGCCCGGCTCCTCGTCCGTCTCTTTCCCGAACTCTTTACGCACGAGAATCTGAGGCTTCAGTACAACCATTCGGGTGCCTGCAACAAGAAACAGCTCGACCCCGTGCGACTCCGCCTCATCCGCCATTACGTCGAAGCCGTGTATCCCGCAGAAAAAATGGAGGAAGTATGGCACTACGAATGCGTTCCCAGCATCGACGAGCGCTGTAGACGCCCGAATCGCAAGAAATGCGACATCCTGAAAAAGGCCAAGAGATCGAACAGCACCGCCTCGGGTTCGTAACCCGGTGGATTGTATTCAAACAAAATTGTAACTTTTTTGCACAAGACCATAGACGTAAGCTCCTTATCCAGGTTCCTCGTTTATCTGATGTAGCTTCAACACAACGACAGCGAATCTGATTTATGATAACACTATTGACAGATTAGTAATATTAATTTGCCAAACTAACTTTTAATAGATAAGCTATCGTAGCCTTAGGCTAGCAAATACAGAAGTGGAAAGTATTTCATCTTTAGTTACGAGTCACTTTAGTAATGGCAGAGATAGATAGATATATTATATATTTTTTGTTTTTAATTAATTCTAAAGTTGCAGCACTGGTGTTTTTCTAACTTAATGTTCTAGCTGCAGTGAATACTAAAATATAGAAACAGATCAATGACTATTTTTAAATAAAAGTTTGTGTTTCTCCAGAAACAGATCTGTATTTATTTATTTATGGTTTGCAGTTGTGAAATTCGTGTACTGCTCTGTTCATCCTGGACTTGAGACGGTTCAGAGGCGATACCTGCAAGTCTCTCCCACATATCAGCGCTTAAATAGTTGATTTCTGAATAGCACTTAGTTTGCTCTATTGCAACATTCTGACATGAACACTAGCTGAGTGTGTCCTTCCCATAATGCACGTGGTAAGGCAGCCAGTCAGTGACGCATTATGCAAGCGGTGCCTACTACAAACACCCCGAGACCGAGACGGCGCTCCGTCTTTCCCTGGTTAAGTAGAGATCATTTACATACTGTAACCTGATTGGCTCTTGTATTTTATGACGCAATAACATGCTGTGGTTCAGTAGGAACATAAAGGAATGTCTATGTTTAACCGTCTGCATCAAAATGTTCTTCAAGACTGAATTGCTGAACAGTCAGTCAAGTATAAAGTAAAAAACTGGGTGAATTTATAATGACTTCAAAAATAACTCATCAGTTATAAATTATTACAAAATATTGCTGCTTTTAATCACAAATATTCACTATTTGTAAATATTGGTATGTTTATTTTGGGTAAATAGAAATTATTTAAATTAATGTTTTTAAAGATTTATATTTAATATTTTTCAATATATATAAATAATCTACAAAGTATAACTCATAACTTTAATGAATTTTTTCCTAATATTACTTAAAATCTTTTTCTTATAATAATTAATATTTAATGATAATAATAAAAGAAATTAATCCTTGCAAAATATTTTCCCTCCACAAATTATTTCAAGTACGGCTACATCTTTTCCTTTAAATATTATTTTGATTTATTTTAATATAGCTAATGTATAGCTGTATAAAATATTTAAAATTATTTGCATGCTATTTTTAGCCAAATAAAGTTTTGCAGCCCCCCCCACAAAGTATTAATTTTCATGGTAGTTTTGTTTTAATTTTCTATATAAAATTCCAAACTATTTCCTGTTCCTTTCCCCAAATCCTAATTGTTGATTTAATTGTATTATTTTTAATTGCTATAGTGTACAAATTATATAAAGCAAATTTAAAATAATAGTTGTTTTAGATCTGGAAATTAAATCATTGGATTGAATAAACTTTTTAATAATTAAAAAAAAAAGTCGACTTGCGAGTCCAAAGGATTTTTCTAGCAAACCAAAATATTATAAAACAATTGTGTTAAAGAAAACGTGTCAGGTTTGTGACGGAGCATCGACAATTGAATTTGTGACAGCTAAAACAAATTTAGTTTGTGGACAGTACTGTACGTCTTAATTGTTTATGGTGTAAAACTGTAAATAGAAAATATCCATGATTCCCCGCTAGCGTGCTTTTCTGACCTGGATGATTAAATTTTGAAATTAACCTATTTTCTATGTAAAAAAAAAAAAAGGCAAATTTAAACATTTCCATAAGGTCCAAATAAAACATATGAATCGAGATTAATATGTGGTTACTAGAGAAAAGTCTATTAAGTTCTAGAAAGTTCTCATCAGCTACTCACCACTAAATGCAACCTAGAATGTTCTGGAAAAGTTGAAACTTCATTATCGAATCACATTTACTTTAGGCATAAATAACTGGGAAACACTTTCTGCCCAGGAACAAGAAAAAGTTTGATGGTGATGGCAGTAAACACAAGCAACAAGTTCTTTTGTTGAGGACATTTCCAGGGATATACAGTTAGAGACAGTTATTGACATGGATATTTAACCTTATTAGATAAAAATGAAGTGTAAACACACTTTAAACAGTTTTAATTTATTTTATATTACAGCCTACTGCATATGAACACGGTATTTCATGTGACTAAACGATCAGACTTTGGCTCATCACTCAGTGAAAGTTTAATCTGTGAGATATTAAACCCCCCCGAGATGATCTTACACCGAGCCATAAATAATCCTGTGCACTTCCTCGATTCGAGTCTCTACAACGTTGTGAAAATGTTTATTACGTTCTGTCAGTTTTCAGCACCACATTCTTCCAGATCGGCGTGGAGGAGAAACACACTCTCGCTCTGTGCTAATAAAGCTCTCTTGTTCGTTGCGTTGTTCACGCGGTTTATTCCCTGAAGGCGTCTCGTTTGGGAAGCTGAAGATGTTTCCAGCTCCTCAGCAGGACTTTCTGTTTTTCTCCGTCGTTCGTTTCTCCGACAATCTTCTTCAGGACGACCCTCTTCAGCGTCACCGTGTCCTTCTCTTTGTCCTCCTCAACGATCAGGTCCAGTGTGTCTCCCACTTTGACCTGCAGGTGGAGCCAAACAGTAAGAAAAAAAAACAAAACAGACCAGACACTGTAGCATACATCACAGTCACTAAAAGTTATTAAAATATTATAAAGATGCTAACAAAGGCTTACACACTAATCACTAAACTTCAAGCAAGTGCAGTAAATTCTTTAGCAATAGCAGTAATTTTTACACATATTTGCAGGTTAGAGGGGTGCCAATACTTTTAATTAACAACCAAATACATGCTAATTTGTAAAAGGAAACTGGAATTAATCCTCAGCAGTTAATCATACTTTACTCTCTGGATATATCCAGAATCTAAAAATATACAATTTCTCAATTTAAACCAATCTATCTATTATATATTTAATTGTTATGATTAATAAATATTTTTGATCATCATTTGATTCAACTAAAAATTTTTTAATAAGATGAATGTGAAATAATTTCTCATTATTGTTGTTTATAAACAGTCTATAATGCAAAAATCTACATATTTCAGAACGGTACATCTACATCAAGAAACAGTTTGTAACTTTTTTTTTTTATTTAGATTTTTGTATGACATCACAGTGCAACTTTAAAATGGGCGGAGCGTAAAGGCTTCCTAAAAATTGTTCAGGTTGATGTAATTTATGTAAAAAGTGTCTTGTTTTCTTTGTGTGTGTGTGTGTGTGTGTGTGTGTGTGTGTAAACTAACTCACAGTTTTGCTCTTCTTTATCAGCTTCTGTCCGTTTAGTCTCAGCTTGTGCTCGTAGAAGGCGTCCTCGATTTTACTGCGGAGAGACCACCACAGGTCAGAGCGCTGACTCGCGCGACTAGCCGTGTTTACTTACAATTATGTGGTTGTGCTTATTCATGTTTTGATGTTTATCTGTTTACTGGTGTTTGTTTGTATCAGTGTGTGTGCGTGCCGCTCACTGCCTAGCGATGTCGAGTCCCGTCTTCATGACGAGATCGAAGCGTAGCGACTGTAGCGCCCTCTCCTGGTCTCTGTAGTCTTTAGGTAACGTGGGATCGTCCTGCAGCTCGTCCTCGTAATCGCTCGCCTCAGGATCCTCCTCCTCCTCCTCCTCTTCCTCCCCTTCGGCCCCTCCCGCTCGGCCCTTCCTCCGCTTGTAGCCTTTACAGCGGGTCTGCTGATACGGCGAGGTGCGGGAGGCGTCTCGTGGTTTGAGAAGCGCCGCTGAGCGCTGCACCAGAGGAGCGCCTGCGCCCCAGAGCTGACGAGCGTGAAGCGCCCGCGGGCAGTGCAGACACACGCTCGCACCGTGCCACGCGGACGGGACCTGCAGGGACGTGAGTCTCCCGAGCTGGCGCAGGGTCAGGGCCTTCACAGACAAACTCTGCATCTTCTCCTCCTCTCACTGCAAAGACACACGCACACATTAATTCATTTTATTTTGTTCATACTTCTGTACAGTGAAGAAAATATAATTTGTATTTGTAATATTTATACGTGTAATGACAAATTTTAATTTACACCAAGTCTGCCGCTTCAGTGCGTTTGTGTCAGATGTTACTCTGGTATACTGAAGTATAATTACAAAAGTAAAAATAAACATGTGTTAAAGGCTTTTATTGATAATTACATTAAGTTAATGTAAAGAGTATTTGCAGTGTTGATCTTTTTCAAGACCTTTGCAGTTCACCCTGACATGCTGTCAATCAACTTCTGGGCCACACCCTGACTGATGGCGCAGCCCATCCTTACATAATCAATGTATGTAAGGATGAACATACATTGATCCTTTTGAGAATCAACCACAAGTTCTCAATGGGATTAAGGTCTGATGAGTTTCCTGTCCATGCACCCAAAACTTCCATGTTTTGTTCCCCGAGCCACTTAATTATGACTTTCGCCTTATGGCGAGGAGCTCCATCATGCTGGGAAAGAAAAAAAAGCATTGTTGATCACCAAACTTTTCCTGGGTGGTTTGGGAGAAGCTGCTCTCGGAGGGTGCATTTGTACCGTTCTTTATTCATGGTTGTGTTCTTAAACAAAATTGTGAGTGAGCGTGCTGCCTCGGCTGAGAAGAGACACCACACGTGAATGGTCTCGCTTTACTGTCCTGTACTGCATGACTGATGGTGACGCTCACCTTTGCTTCTCTTGAAAAGTTTTTATTATTCATTTTTTGGATAATCAGAAGAGGGATTCATCAGAGAACATGAACCCAAACATGAACCCCACAGATCCTGGCACTGATTATATGGGAATGGGTTGTGCCATGAGTCAGGGTGTGGCCCAGGAGTTGACTGACAGCATGACAGGGTGAACTGCAGACAAAAGGAGGAGACAACACTGACAATACCGACTCATTCTCACAGCTGGAATTACAGACTGTTTTTGCATTTATTTATTAAAAAAGGAAATTAAATCCCAGACTACATCACGTGACTCATGATTATTATTATTATACACTTGATAACCTCTAAATTAACAGTCTACATGCTGATGCTACTTCTCTCTCTCTCTCACACACACACACACACACACACCTCCCTCCTGTACAGTCGGTAAAATAACTCCGGATTACTTTAATCCGAATAAAAATCACAGAACTGAATTAAAATGGGATTTTTTAAAAGGGTTTTAAAGCCTCACGTGCGCGAGCCTGGAGTCTGCCTGTAAACAGGAAGTGACCATTTCGCAGAGCTCGCGACAACGGAAGTGTCTTTATAGCTGTCATGTGTAATGCTGCACCCCTGCGGCCGGTGGTGGAACTACACCTACAGCTGCTCATTCATACTAATGTTAAGTAGAATTTAATCACAAACTCCTTATGAGCAAAAACACAGAACATAATAGATTACATTCATTATAGACAGTTAAAATAGTTAAAATAGTCTTGTTTTTTATTTATAAATGTTTATAGGTGGATTTTTATCTCTATATCTATCTACGCTTATGCCAAAGTCATATTTAATCATCTTATTTTAAAGACAGAGTTATGTGTACGCCTTATTTTATTAAGTTTGTTGTTTGTAGTTTTTTTTTTAATGAAATCTGTAATAATCCAGCTTTTAAAAATAATCTTATATAATACAGTAACTATATATGATTATAATGGACAAGAGTATTTGTCCAAACCTGTTGATTATTTACAACAGGTGTTTCAATCAGGCCCTGATCCCCAGTGAAGTGCAATTTTAATGCTTCATCACACCAAGACATCACTGCCAGTGCTACGCCTCCAGCTTCGTGGACACAGCTTCTTTAAGGCCCTTTTCTTTTCCAACGTGACTCCGCCCCAGTGCACAAAGCGAGGACTATAAAGACACGGTTTGATGAGTTGAACTCGACCGGCCCGAACACAGAGCCGTGACCTCATCCCCATCAAGCACCCCTGGGATGAACTTGAACGGAGATTACGAGCCAGACCTTCTCGACCAACATCAGGGTCTGACATCGTAAATCCTGTACAGAATGAACGGACACGAATTCACACAGAAACACTCCAAAATCTTGTGGACGGCCTTCCAAGAAGAGTGGAAGCTTTTTTTTTTTTTTTTCAGAGCTACAGTTACTGTCCTGTACAGCTCACTTCATTTCATTCAATATTTCTCTCTCTCTCTCTCTCTCTGAACAGTAAATCTGTCTTTATACTCTCCCAGTCCTCCACCCAGAGTGCTGATTGGCTGTCTGTGTGTCAGGGGGTGGAGCCTGGATCTTTAAAAATCCTGAGCCCTTCAGTAGTGTAATAGAGCAAACAGAGCTGCACTACACACGTGTGAAGAGCCCGAGACCATCAGCAGCATGGCCTGGTTTGTACGCTCGTTGATTAGTTTCTTGACATCACTGATGATGATGATGATGATGATGATGATGGAGGTAGAGGCGACATACGGACCGTACAGATTTATCCAGGACAGATCTACGGCAAGACACCGACCACTGACCTACAGCAGACCTGCTCACGGACACAACATCAACTTTGGAGGTATGGACCAGGTCTCTGAGAGACACTCTTCATCAGAAGGCTGGAAGGTTTTCTCTATTAGTGCAGTGCAAAGTTTTTGTTTTTTTTATGTAGTTTTAGGATAAATTTATGCAAAACTAAAAATAATTTCTAAAAAAGTTTATTTAAGAGGATTCATAATGTTAATACACAATCATACTCAAGTAATATTATGTGTAAGTGTGACATAAACAGGATTCAGGTGCTAATATCGGCACTGTTACCTGTTGTATTATTATAATAATAATAAAGTAAGATTGTAGTTATCGTAAACAGGACAGGCATCATTCATCAATTTGATTTTCCTTCTTTAAATAAAGTTAGGTGTGTTTATGAAAACTGACCGTGCAGTCATCTTAAAAAAAAGGGAGTTTATAAAAAAAAAAAAAAAATTAAACCAAGAGGTAATGAATAAATTAGGGATAAAAAAAGAAAAATTCATATGTAAATAGGAATGTGGTATAAACTTTATTTGTGATAGTTTCCTAATTATGTCTTGTGTGAAAGCATTAGAATTTTATTTTAGTCTATGGTGATTTTGAGGTCATTTACAACAAATAGTTCGCTAATAATGTGTAATATTTTTATTACGCTTCCACACAAAACATATTTAGGCATCTATCACACATAAAGTTTTTACCCCATTCCTATTTAAATGTACTGTATTATTATTATTATTATTATTATTATCTTATTTTATTTTATTTTCAAATAAATCACCTGCATCATGTAACATCTCTACATTTTATATATTGATATGAAAATGTCCAAATATAAATGTCCAAATAGGTAAATAGGTGTATAGGTTTATATGTGTGTGTGTGTGTGTGTGTGTATATAGTTAGATCTTTCCCCCCTTTGCATTGACAAACTGTTACTTTACTAACAGAACTAATCTAACACTATTACTAATAGTGTATGTGTAATAGTGTTAGATTGAGTATATTAGAATATTTAAAATATATAATTATTCAACTTATATATACAGTACATTACGTAACAAGAAGAAAAACAACAGTTAGTTGTTATTTTAAGACACAGAGGTCGGCCTTTCTGTAATAGTTCTTGCAAGAACAGTATTGTCAAGTGCATTTGCAAAATCCATCCAGCACCATAATGAAACTGTCTCTCATGAAGGCCGTCCCAGGAGGGCGAGACCAAAACCTACCTCTGGCGCAGACCAGAAGTTCATTTAGAGTTATCAGCCTGAAAAATGACCAATTAACAACCAGCACCTCAGATTAGAGGCGTTATGAAGTCTTTACAGAGCAGAAGTAGCAGAAACATCTCACCATTAACTGTTCGAAGGAGATTAATGCATTTTCTGGACGCCTTCAGCATTCCTTTACAATGTAGAAAGAAATAAAAATCAGGAACCATCATGGAGTTAGAAAGTGTTCTAAACACTATATATATATATATATATATATATATATATATATATATATACTGTATATAAATCACAATAATAAAAAATAAAATAAAATATAAAAATATAATATAAAATATAATATAAAATAAAATATAATATAAAAAATAGCTTCAACTCAGGTCATTACTGTAAAAACTTGGCTATTATTATTTAAATACTCTACCTGTATATCATACAACTCACATTCCTGGTGAATGTATAGCAATTTCAAACTCTTTCAGTTGTTTTTTCAGACATTTTAACAGAAACTGTAGAAAGATTTTGGGCTGGAACTTTAATAAGCAGCTAGCCTTGTCTCTTTCTCTCCATATGAGATACCATCATGCTTGGCTTAATTCTCCACCCTGCCTCTCTCTCTCTCTCTCTCTCTGTCTCTGTCTAACTACACTAAGCTCATGCCATTAACCCCAGGTTTTACGGGAATTTCCATCATCGTCCACCTTGGAAGTGGCCTGTGTTTCCCCACCATCGACCCGTCTTTCCTGCCCAGCATCCAGTTGTGCCGGTGGTGCCTCCAAAGCTAATGCTACCCAAGCCGTGTATCACAGTATGGCCCACAGTACGCCCCACAGTACGGCCCACAGTTCGCCCCACAGTGCACCACACAGTGCACCCAACAATGTCTGCTACAGTGCCATCCACACTGCCTCCTACAGTGCGCCCCACAGTGCCATCCACAATGCCATCCACAGTGCCATCCACAGTGCCATCCACCATGCCATCCACAGTGCCATCCACCATGCCATCCACAGTGCCATCCACAGTGCCATCCACAATGCCTCCCACAGTGCCATCCACAATGCCATCCACAGTGCCATCCACAGTGCCATCCACACTGCCTCCTACAGTGCGCCCCACAGTGCCATCCACAGTGCCATCCACAATGCCATCCACAGTGCCATCCACAATGCCTCCCACAGTGCCATCCACAGTGCCATCCACAATGCCTCCCAAAGTGCCATCCACAGTGCCACCCACATTTCCTACTCCGACCATAACAATTACTCCAGTCCCTTCTTCCACTTTACCTGCCACCACCACACCCACCACGATGCCCACCACACTGCCACTCACTACCCTGAGTGCAACCACTTCCTCTGCTGCACCTCCCACTCCTCCAGGTAGATCCAGGACAAGCTAGTCCTCTTTTTTCACCTTTCTTTTCCTCCACAGAGCATGCTGGGATTCATGACATCTGTATTATCTTTCACACATCCATTTCATACCTGTTTCTTCCTCCCTAGGTAGTTCCATGGGTTTAAAAAAGTTCACCATGGCTTCATTAACATTCTGGTGAAGCACCTCAGATGAACAGAGAAGGTTCAGGACTGTAAAATCCCAAGATGTTACATATCTGGGAATAATGTCCCAGGATGACTGAACTTTCTCTGCTCATCTGATGAGTCTTGTGGTCTTGTAGATTCTTCATCGGGAATGATGACCCTCCTTAGATGGTTGGAGATCCTTCTGAGAAGGTCCTTTAGTAGTCATGCGGTAATCTAAATGTCTGATAACTACTGGACTTGCCAAAATCACTGGATTGGTATTTTAAGATGTTTCACTGCTTATCTGAGAGTTTAAGATTGTAAGGCATTAAATTTACAAGTAGTAATTCAAGATGATCTTGTTTTTTAACTTATTTATGATTTTATTTTTCATAAGTGTGAGTTTTTCATACACAAGAAGATAAAATACTTTCATAAATTTCTTTAGTGGGCTCAAAGTCAAGCCTCTGTAGGTGTTTCATCAAAGAAGCTAATCAACTGAAACTTGGCTTTTAGATTGTCATGAGCCTACTGAAGAAGATTCACGCAAGAAATCTTCACCCAAGAACCATTTAAGAATCTTCTTCAGTTCATTAGAGAACCTTGAAAAGAGAAACCCAAATGTCTAGTTCTAGTAAATACAAGATACTAGACTAATGTTTTAAAATGTTTCTTCTTTCATCTAAGGAGCTTTGATTTCATCTTCAAAGTATCATCAGATCACCCATATTTGTCAGAGCATTTGGAGTTCATGAAGAAATGTCTTTAGGACTATTCCATTAACCCAAAGGGTCGGATAATCAGTTTTACCCCTGGGGACAGGGGTAGCTCAGTGGTTAGAGCATTGGACTACGGTTCGGAAGATCCCAGGTTCAAACCCCACAACCACCAAGTTGCCACTGGTGGGCCCTTGAGCAAGGCCCTTAACCCTCATCTGCTCAGATGTGTAAAGAGATAAAAAAAAAAAAAAATGTAAGTCGCTCTGGATAAGAGCGTCTGCCAAATGCCTAAATGCAAATGTAAATGTTTTATTGTACATTGATTTTAGGTTCTTCATCATTTTAGGTTCTATCAACTAGACAGAGCTCCTCAAATGAGTCTTAACACCTGACCTTCATCTTTTTTGAAGTAACGATTTGATGTTACTTGATCTTGCTACACAGTTACGAGAGGAGCTTCATCATCAGATCTTCACACCTTGAATTGGTTGACATTTATGTAACATTTGTGTTATGATCTGGATCTTGAGGATTTTTATTAGTGCCCAGGTCACTTGACTTTGAGAGATTGTTGCTGACTGGATTTGAATTGATTTTACACTTGCCAAGATGAAGGAGAAGAACTTGAATCCAGTGTTCACACTACTGGTCTAATAATGCATTAACATGTTTTTCGTCTGCTAGTTTAGCACATCTTCCTGATTATGAGCCAACCCTTTTCTATCTTTTTTCTCTTTCTCAGAATATAAACTACCTCAGTAGTTGTTCTTTTTAGTAGAATGAAATAGCATAATCACTGTTAAAATGTTTGTTGCCATGTTTTTAATGCCTTGGTGTTACCGTTCAAAAGAAACTGAACTCTCCCATAATCCTCAGCCCTGGCAGAGGTGTGCAAGAGCCGCCCGCTGGACCTGGTGTTCATCATCGACAGCTCTCGCAGCGTCCGTCCTGCCGAGTTCGAGAAGGTCAAAGTGTTCCTCTCAGACATGGTGGATTCTCTGGACGTCGGCGTCGATGCCACACGTATCGGATTGGTCAATTACGCCAGCACGGTCAGCATCGAGTTCTTCCTGAAGACGTACGCCAACAAGGCAGATCTCAAACGTGCCTTTTCTCGAGTCGAGCCTCTCTCCACTGGCACCATGACCGGCCTGGCCATCAAAACAACAATGGAGCGCACGTTCACTGAGGAGTCCGGAGCCAGGTCGTCTAATAAGAACATCCCTAAGGTGGCCATCATCGTGACAGACGGGCGGCCGCAGGATAAAGTGGAGGAGGTGTCAGCTTCCGCCAGGGCTGCTGGGATCGAGATCTACGCTGTTGGAGTGGACAGGGCCGACATGAAATCTCTGAAAGCCATGGCGAGCCATCCCCTGGACGATCACGTGTTCTATGTGGAGACGTATGGCGTGATCGAGAAGCTCACGTCCAAGTTCAGGGAAACTCTGTGTGGTAAGATTAGAAATACAAGTGCAGCGTTTGCTTTAAAATACCAAATATAAGCTTATCTTTATTTTAAGAACACAAAAGAATTGGTAGAAATGGAAGCCCAAAAGCTCTTACAAACCTTGAACTTGATGTTGCTCAACGTAACATTGTTCTTCTTTTAACTTCTATGCGTAAATTATTTCGTAGATGATTGCTTCAGTAAATTGTTTATGTCTATATATGATCAAGGAGCTTAACGATGTTGTCTGAAGCAGGAATATGAAGATATGACTTCTTGCGTGTGTAAACCTTATAGCCTCTTGATCCTGTGTTCATGCTAGCAGGTACAGTAAGTAGTCACTATTGTTATACAATATATATAAATATAACTGTAAGTTACAAGTGTTGTCACATTTGAATGTGGCCTAATAAAACAAAAACAGTTTATAAAGCTGACCAGATGAGCAAAAAAAGAATAAAACTGTGCAGTGCGAAAATAAGTAAATTGATTCACATGCTAGACGCCATATTAGCCCTGTTCTCAGATTACGTTAGCAAAGCAAGTACTAGCTAAGTACTGTACGCTCACCAGCGGCAGCAGTTAACTCTGCTACTTCCTTCCGAGTTTCATTTATCTTTGTAACGATAAGATTGAGAAAAGATGAAACCACAGATCCTTGCTGGTCCAAACTAAACTAGAGAGCGGAAAAATTAAGAAACGTTTATACACACGTCCAACATTTGGTCATTAGATGATTATTTGGATTTCTTGTATTCATTTCTTTCTGCTTTTCAACACTGTGGTCTGATTGCATAAATGATGAACATATTTTTGTGTTTGTTTGTTGGCTAACTCTGCTAGTCATTATTATTGTCTGTAGGTATCGATGCATGTGCACTCGGACACGACTGCGAGCACGAATGCGTGAACAGATACAACTCTTACTACTGCAAGTGCAGAGAGGGACATGTGCTTAACCCGGACAAGAAAACGTGCTCGCAAGCCAAGGGTTCGTCTTGAAGACTCTGTCATGCTCCTGCTGGTTGTTAAATAACACACACTCTGACTGCGTTTAAAAAAATGTCATTGCTAACTGCTGTGCTAATTACTAAATCACTTTTCTTTTATATATACATATTTTCATTTTTATAAGATCCTTTTCAGTCTTGTTTACTTCCAAACTCACAAACGTTCTGTTATGGTTCTAAAAAAAGGCTTGGCTAAAAAAAAAAGACTAATTAAAATGAAGTAACTCTGTTTAGCCGGTATTATAGACGACTTGATGGCATGCTAACTTAGTGCTAATCAATTGGATTGCAGTACATTGAACATGGCTTTTATGTTATTTTTACATTTAGATTACTTTACACTTTGTGCTTTTAAACTAGCTAGCTTTCATACTAATTAATAACTAATTAATTAATACTAACTAGCTTACTAGTAATGCTCAATCTAGCTAGTAAAACAACTAAATTTCTATTTATTAATATAAAAATATCTGATGCTGATTAGCTTTATATATATATATATATATACAGTATATATTAAACCATGACTCTCAGTTAAGTAAAGCTCTTCTCACATTTTAATTAATATTAATTTAATGTTTACTATAAAAACATGTGACTTTTTAAACAGTGTTTTTTACACACTCCTGTGTGTCTCTCGGTTCTCTCGCAGAGGCTCGCAGTGATTTGGTCGAGGACGCGTGCATGTGTGAGGCTCAGATCGCGTTCCAGAGGAAAGTCCATCACAGTATTAAACAGATAAACGGCAAATATATCCTTTCCTGTGACTGCTGCAAGTCTGCCTGTTCTTCATGAACGCATTTCACCAGCCCAGTCGGCAAAACGTACGAGATCGGGAAGCATTCCTGGTATAGTACCCGTAGGTCAAAGGTAAACTCCTGACAGGTGGAAGATATGAACATTTAAAAATAATCAGCAGTAGTTTGGGTGATTTAAGGGTCCTGGCCTCTTCTGGGAACCCTTTCTGATAGGGAAACACTTGGTTTTAATCAATTGGAAATCAGTCTAAATAATCACACAGGGCTTTAAAAACATACACTACACACTGATTACATTAATGACACTAAGTTTGGCATTTTATGTTGTGGTGCTTAATGTCTTTGATCTATGATGTGTTCTCCTTGACTGTTCACACTGGACGATCTGTCGAGAAGAGTCGATCAGTTCCAGCTACGCTGAAGCTGCACGCGCACGACGGCGTTCTCCTTCGCTAACACGCAACGACAATAATACACCGTCCCCTTGTAGCCAGAGCCTCTTAGACATTCCTCTGTTCTCTGTCGCCTTGCATTTATCTGCATAAAAAGTGTGTTTATTTAAAACTGAAGTAACCCAGTTTACGTAAAGTAGCCAGAAATCGATCTTATAAACCTTCGATTCCTTCATGCTTGTCCAGTCTTCTTTTATTTTGTAAAAATAAAAGATTTTGTGAACCTTATGAAGGTTTGATTTTATTTAGGAAAGTTTTTATTTTTGTGTCCAGGAAAGATTTCATGTGTGCAAATCGAATGTTTAATGTGTTCCTCTGTTTTGCGATTCTTTGTACAGATTTTTAGTAGATAATAAAAGTGGCTTGTGAAACTATTTTTGTCTTTATACTGTATACTTACAAGAGAAGAGGTTTGTGTAATGTGTGTATCCTGTATAGAAACATCCAGCAGCCACATGGGATACCATAACAATTACTTAGCAACACACTAACAACCACCTGAGAGCACATGGAAACCAATTAGCCACACCCACATCTTAAAGACCACCTGGGGGAAGTAACAGGTTAAGGTGTTTGTTAATTAATTTTTTTTCTTACATCACAGTGTTATTCTACATAGTAACACCCTAGCAACCACCTGGGATCCCATGGCCACCACTTGACAACATCCTAGCAACATGGAACACCTTAGCAACAACAAGGAAATATTATTGTCCCCAGTTATTAATTATATTTTAATTGCACATGGAAGAAAACCTACAACATTTCATAGTTATTATAATCATCATCACTGGTAATGTTTATAATAATAATAATAATAATAATAATAATCTACTAATTTGTAATAATAATAATAATAATGTTTTACCAATTTATAATAAAAATAACAACAACAACAACATCAACAACAACAACAATAATAATAATAATAATAATGTTTTACTAATTTATATATATTTAAGTAATTATTAAAATAAGTTGACTTGATTAATGAAACAATAGTATATGGTAATCGTTATATAAAGTAAAGGAAAAAAATCCGTAAATTTAGATTTAGAGGAAAAGCAAAAAAGAAAAAATAATAATAATTGGTTGGGAAAGAAAATGCACGTCGTCGCCTCTGAATGACGTCACTTCCGGTTGCTGGTTACCTAGAAACCAAGAAAGCCGCCTGGACCCGTTACACTGAAATGTTTTTGCTAACTGAGAAAACTCTTTATAGATGTATATTAAATGATTCGCTCGTAATTTTACAACAAAAGGAGGAACTTGTTTACTTTTAACATCGCAAAGAAAAATTATTTTGTTTAGGAATATCTGTTTTGAGGACGGTTTTTATGCTAACAGCTAAGAGCTAACCAGCATGTTTATTTACCTGAGTAAGAAGGTAATGTTAGCTCTGACACACAGACATGTGGAAATACCATCATCATCATCATCATCATCATCATCTGTTAGAATGATATGTGTGTGTGTGTGTGTGTGTGTGTGTTTGATGTTAGTTACTGGTTTCTGTTATACTATATGATATGATTAATTCAATCTCTAGCTAAAGCTCCTGAGCTGGTGAGGTGTGTGTGTGTGTGTGTGTGAGAGAGAGTGATGAAGCAGGACATGAGCAGTGCTGCTGTGTGTCTTCCTCAGATCGCGATTCCCAACAACATCAGGCTGAAGTGTGTGTCCTGGAACAGAAACCAGGGCTTTATAGCATGTGGAGGAGACGAGGGGCTGCTGAAGGTCCTCAAACTGGAGACTCAGACAGGTATAACCACACACACACACACACACAATAACAAATAACAGGAATAAATGGATAAAAAAATTAAAATAGTATAAAATATAATAATTCTAAATAAATATACACTGCGTAGACAAAAGTATTTGGCCAAACCTGCAATGACATTGAATCCAAATACATAAACTTCAATATGGAATCAGGACTCATCACACCATGTCTTTATACTCATTGCTTAGTGCACTGGGACTGGAATAGAAAAGGGCTTTCACCAAACACTATACAGTTGGATAGATGTATAGCATTGTCCAAGATGTCTTAGTATTAAGATTAGTATTAAGATTGTCCTTCACTGCGGATAAGCGTCCTGATAGAAACTCCTGAACAGGTTTGGACAAATACTTTAGTGTGTTTATATAGTGTATATGAAATAAAAGGTTACAGACATTGAGCTCTGCAGTCAAAGATAAAGTGTCTTTCTCTCTGTATTCGTGTCTGTCTCCCTGTCTCACTCTGTGTGTCTATCTCCCTGTCTCTCTTTGTGTCCCTCTGTCTGTCTGTCTGTGTCTGTCCTCTTATTTCTCACTGATTATTTGTTCTGTTTTGCTTCATTCTTTAAATTTCTTTCTTTTTTAAAATTTCAATAAAAGAAAATATAAAATAGGATAAGGAGATAAAAAGGTATAAAAGAAAATAAAAAAAAATGCACTAAGGGAAGAAAATAAATTTTTAAAATCTACAAATTAACAGATTTACATGTTATTATACAAGATGTGTGTGCTTATATGTGCTATTTTTACATTTTTAATTCAATTTTATTTGTATAGCGCTTTTAACAATTGTCATTGTCGCAAAGCAGCTTCACACAATCAAAATAATTATTTAAGTTTGTATGAAATGTGAATGTGTATGAATCAAAATAAAAAAATACATATTTAACATATTTTAGTTTTTTTTTTTCTCCCACAAACACACACACACACACACACACACACACACACACACACAGCCTGCTTTCAGACACATGGTTTGGAATTTTGCAGCTTGTCGTCTGTGTGCGTGTCTGTGTGTTATGTTTGTGTGTGTATGTGTGTTGGAGAGGCTCATTTAATAAAAGGTTATAAAAAAAATCTAAAACTATAACTAAATGTACTTCACAGCCATATAATTTTTACGTTACTTTTTTTGGTTGATCTCCTTTAAACACATCTTTGTTGCTTTGTTTAATGCATTTTCTGTGTTTCATGTAGGATGCAAACTTTTGCACTTGGTGGTAATATTACTTCTTTACTCTGATCTTGTGACGAGGTCAAGTGTTGTGTTGAATCTCTGTAAAACCGTCCTTTGTTTCACGTTTCGCAGCATTATTCAGCAATCCGTTGTTTAATGGTACTATGTGGAACTTACAGGTACCACCCATACCGTAGTGCTTTATGTGTTTTAACGCGCTCTGTGCTGTTGTACTGCTACAGACGATGCCAAGCTGAAAGGTCTCGCAGCTCCGAGTAACCTCTCCATGAACCAGACGCTGGAAGGACACACCGGTACGTGTGCGTGGTACCTTACGGCATGGGTCAGCAATAATAAACAAAAACATATTGTCGCCTAGTCATGTTCGTCATGTTACAAAATGTACGATATTTAAATAAAAAAAACCGCAAACTTTAAACATTGTATAGCTGCCAGCAGTGATTCTGCTTCATCAAGCTGGCTGAAAGCTGATTGGCTGATCTGTTTACAAATCAGCAACTAGTACCAGCTAGTGTAATTAAGGCGGAGTCTGTTAGTCCAACTGATTATTATTCAATTCTATAATATTAAGCCACGCCCACCAAGGGTTGCAAATGAAAGTTATTCTTACTAACTTATATTTTGTAAATACTATTTACTACTAATGGAAGCTAACGTATATTAATTTCATGCATCCATTTGTTGACCTATGATGTTTTATACTTGTTTAGTGTGTTCTTGGCGACCCGTTCCACCTTAACGTTGTGTACAGGTGCGGTGCAGGTGGTGACCTGGAACGAGCAGTACCAGAAACTGACCACCAGCGACCAGAACGGCCTGATCATCGTCTGGATGCTCTACAAAGGTGGGGCGTGGGTGGTAATGTTATACAACAAACAGTTTTATATAAGTTAGTGAATCTGTTAGAATGTGTTTCTAGATTCACGTCAGAATGTGTTTATCGATCACATGCAACATACGGAATTAGTACAGGATGTTCCAGTGTTATGTTACAGGTCCTAATTGCAATAAATCTCAAATATAGTGTATATACGTTCTGGATTCTGATTGGTCAGCGGTAGCACAGCCGTAAATCACAGCTTTACATTAATGCATGTGATGGTTTCTATAGCAACATTTAAGGTCTGTGTCGATCAACCTTTATGTTTGTCTATACCTGAAGGGAAGGGTAACGCAGTATGTTTATCTCGTTACTATACTTAAGTACAGTTTTCACTTTGAGAGAGAGAGAGAGAGAGAGAGAGAGGTTATTTTACCATGAAATACAGTTTGAAAGGCTACTGTAAGCTAATTCATAACCTCCACTTTTGCTACTTGAAAATGAGCACTTTGTACTTTTACTCAACTACACATGTCAATGCAGGACTTCTACTTCTACTTGAGTAAGATTTACACAGCTTTTGTGTACTTCGCCCACATCTGGTCTAGACATTCAATCATCCACTTCTTCTTTCCTTTGATTTGTTTCTTTCTTTTTTTATTGTTTGCTTTGCTTTGTTTATAATTTTGTCCCAAACTCCCAACAAAACTCCTCCATATTCCAATTTCCAGTCCATATCTTCTGTATTTGCTCACGTTTAGCATTTTATATTAATTAAAGAAATAAATATCATAATGGCTGTTGAAGTGCTGTGGTGTAAAAGGAACAAAACACTTCACGTTATATCTGTTGTAAGAAATATTCTTCACCCCGCGTATGGAACAGGCTCCTGGTACGAGGAGATGATTAATAACAGGAACAAGTCCGTGGTGCGGAGTATGAGCTGGAACGCCGACGGTGAGAAGATCTGCATCGTGTATGAAGACGGCGCCGTTATTGTGGGATCAGTGGACGGTGAGAGGGAGAAAATACTGACATATTAAGCAAAATGTAATAGAAACAGTGATGTTTATTGCAAAATTGTAGAGCTTGGAGGGGTCTGATGACTGAGCCAATTAAAAAGTGTTATTTTTTATTTTTATTATTAGTATTAAATGTGGTGGTTTCTTTTACACCGTCAATGTTCCTTGGGTTCCAGTTTGATCTGGTTCTCGTATGGATGTTCTGCAGGAAACCGTATCTGGGGAAAGGAGCTAAAGGGGATCCAGCTGGCCCATGTGGCCTGGTCTCCTGACAGCAAGATCCTGCTCTTCGGAATGGCCAACGGAGAGATCCACATCTACGACAACCAGGGCAACTTCATCGTCAGTACACACCCCACGCAAATCACAATCGCACGAAAATAACGAGCGGCACTGATTTATTGCTCTGACGCTACTGCGTTGTGTTCAGATGAAGATGACCCTGCACTGCTTGATGAACGTGACCGGGGCCGTCAGCATCGCAGGGATCCACTGGTACGCTGGAACCGAGGGTTACGTAGAGCCCGACTGCCCCTGTCTCGCCATCTGCTACGACAACGGACGCTGCCAGGTCATGCGCTACGAGAATGACGACAGTGAGTTCCTGTATCGCCCCGTATCCCTGCACGATTCTTAAAATATGTGATGCTCCCACCACCATGCTTCACTCTCATGCAAACAGAATGCTGTCCTCTACTCTTTCATTGTGTGTGTGTGTAGATCCGGTGATCATCGACACCCTTATGAACGTCGCCAGTATTCAGTGGAACCACAGCGGCAACGTTCTCGCCATAGCCGGATCGCTCAGGAACCCCGGAGGAGATAAAGATGTCAACGTCTTGAACTTCTACACACCGTTTGGAGAGGTAAATAACTTGTTTGAATGTTATCTCGGTTCTTGTTTTGGTTCGGCTTATTTATTGTCTTTGGCCAATATGCTCGTGCAGCACCTGCGCACTCTGAAGGTTCCTGGGAAACAGGTGACTGCGGTATCGTGGGAAGGTGGAGGGCTGAGGATCGGCCTGGCCGTGGATTCCTACATCTACTTCGCTAACATCAGACCTGATTACAAGGTACGACGCTACCAGAGCAGCTTCTGTGTTTCACGTTCCAACGTTCTCTTCTCTAAAGAGACCCCCTGTGTCTGGGGGTCTCTTTAGAGAAAACGTCTCTGTGCGCAGAAAAATACAGCAAGACTGCAGGGAAGAGAGAACGATTAAGAAAAGTAAATCTTTAAAATGAGTGGAGAATAAATATCGAAAAAAATTAGCAAAAAGAGAAACAATAATAAATATTATATAATATATAATAAGAAATATTACAAAATTATTTAATGAAAAACTACTAAATAAACATAGATAAACATAAAATAATTAAAGTGAAACCAATAAACAAAAGAAGAAAGGAAAAAGAGAAAATTAATAGAAAGAAAGATTTTTGAAAAAATAAACAGATGAAATAGTTAAACATATTTAAACAGAAGAAAAATAAAACATGGAAGAAATGTAAGAAAGGCAAAAAATCTATCGAGTAAAAAAGAAAGTATGAAAGGAAGAAAACATTTAAAGAAAGTCAAAAGTAAAGTAGAGAAAATAATTAATAAAATTAAACAGAATAAAATTTTAAGAAAAATGGTAAAGAATTTCAAAATAAAAAAGAGAAACTAAATAAAAATGAAATGAAAGATTGGAGAGGAGAAAGGAAGGAAGAAAAAGGAAAACATTTGAAAGAGAGACAGAAACAAATATATAAATGAGAATATATATAATATAATAATATACATTTAAGAGAGGAAAATGAAAGGATGGAAATAAAGGAAGGAAGGACGGATGAACAGACGGACATTATTTCAAAGAGAAACAATGAAATAAAGACACTAAAGGCTTTAAACAGAGAGGAACAGTAGGTGGATGGAGTGTCTACTGGGTTCTTCCTCACATGACTGGGGGCCATTAGTTTTGGTTCCGCCTGTGTTTTTATGGAAGCAGGTGTACTGACAGGAATGTTTAAGGTCTTTGTTATGGCTCCTAACCAGTGGTGGTGCTGTGGTTTATCGCCACTCCCAGCTTGATATTATAGTAAATAAACATATATGTGTCAATAATAATAATAATAATATCTGTAATGGTCTCTCTAGCTCTCTTTCTATTGCCTTCTCACCCTGTGTGTGTGTGTGTGTGTGTGTGTGTGTGTGTGTGTGTGTGTATAGTGGGGTTACTGCTTGAACACGGTGGTGTACGCGTACACTCGTCCAGACCGGATGGAGTACAGCGTGGTGTTCTGGGACACGAAGAACAACGAGAAGTTTGTGAAGTACGTGAAGGGTCTGATGTCGGTCACCACATGTGGGGATTTCTGCATCCTGGCCACTAAAGCAGACGATTCTCACCCACAGGTACACACACACACACAGTACAGTATAATAAATAATTCTCCCGGGTGCTCTGATGATGCTCGTCTCACTGGTTTCTGTTTCCTCTCACAGGAGGACGTCGACCCCGACGCAGCAACCGCAACGGTAACGAGGACGACAACCTTTTCTGTTTTTACTCTGAAACATGTCCTGGATCTATGATGCTGTTTTAGCTAGCAAGTAAAAGTTTGTAGATCAGTGCAAACTGCAGATCTTATTATTAATTACACATCCTTAAAATAAAACTCATCTTAAAATTTTTAACTTTAAATGTTTAACATACATCCTCGAATCAGTAACACAGTTTAAACATACAGTGTTTATATCTATCTATATATTTAATATTTTATATAATAAAACTGTAAAACTGGTGTTTGTACATAAAAAATATTTGCGAGAAAATAACTAGTGGTGATGTAGGATGAGTAATAGGACACATCAAGATGGTTTTTGGGAGTTTAGTCTGTCTGTTTGTCTGTGCACACATCACGTGAAAACTACTAAAGGAATTATATTGGCGTCTTCACAGATGGGTTTGAGCAAATAGTTACCATCAGAAGTCAGGGGTAACGGTCTCGCCTCAGTCTAAATACTCCGGATTTTAGTCTTAAAACAATAAAATCCTGAACTTGTTGAAAGTCTAAGTGAGTGTCATTGAATCTGTTGCTTTAAAATGTAAAGAATGTGGCACGAACAACACAAAACGCGTGAGAAGGTGAAGATGGGGTTAATCGGTGTCTCAAGCAGGTAGCTACGGCTAAGGCGTAATCCTGATAGGATATTATCACGATCCCTCGAGGCCGATTCAGTCTTTATTCTATAAGTATCGTGAGTTTATAAATATGCTGTTTCACTATAGATTTTTATTTATTTATTTATTTTTACAATTCTAAACAAACTTAGCAAAAAGTGTAGTCGTAGCACATGGAACGCTGTGATTCTTGCTAACATACACCAGTCTCCATAGTCATAGGGTTTGTAACGTTTTACCACCTCAAGCATGTCCAAATACGCAACCTTTTTATATCTTAGCCAACGGGTCAGCTTTACACACACACACACACACACACACACACACACACACGCACACCTTGCTGCGCTAACCTGCTGTTATTACTCCTGTTTGTGTCCCTGCAGTACGTGCTGGTGTTGTGTAACTCCATCGGGACTCCTCTGGACTCCAAGTACATCGAAATCGGTGAGCACGGATGAAAAACATCTAATGTCCAGTCTGTGGCGTTTCTAACATGGTTCTCATGTGCTGCCGGACCTGATGGAAGGAGTCTCCAGTGTCAGCGCTGCAGTACACATTCTCAGCTGTTCTTTTCTTATTAACTTAACAACTCAATTATTCACGTATTTGTACATTAGATTTGCTGCACAAGTTCAGGCAGGAACGTGTTCTTACTGACTAACAGATGTGCTGTGTTTCAACCCTGTGCACCAGACGCTTCTCATAAGGATATTTTGAATTTGAAAGTCGCAGTTTTGTAACCGTCAGCTGTTACGCAGGTGTCTGGCGTTACAACATACACACTCTGTTTCGCAGACCCGCTGTTCGTCACCATGACGAAGACTCACGTCATCGCAGCGTCTAAGGAGGCGTTCTACGTCTGGCAGTACCGCGTGGCCAAGAAGCTCACGGCGCTGGAGATCAACCAGGTCGCCAAGACCAGGAAGGAGGGCCGTGAAAGGTCTAACAGGATTTACATTTTTTTTTTAGTAACATCCCCTGTGTTCCTGAGAATGTGTGTATTGTGTTTAGTCTAGCTGAAGTGTGTGAAGGAATGCGAGGAGCTTCATGCTTTGGTCGTCTGGGATACGGCTAGCTGAGAGTTAGTTTACGATCTGTTTATTTTCTCTGCTCCGTCTGTCCACCTGCCAGTCTGTCTGTCCGTCCCTCTGTCTGTCTGTCCGTCCCTCTGTCTGTCTGTCCGTCCCTCTGTCTGTCTGTCCGTCCCTCTGTCTGTCTGCCTGTCTGTCTGTCTGTCTGCACACTGACACTGTGTCCACTCACCACAGGTGTGTACAAGGCTTCGGTTCATAGTGCTGTACAAGGATTCACCACCACACACACATACTTTTCTCTCTATGTGTGTGTGTGTGTGTGTGTGTGTGTGTGTGTGTGTGTGCTGTCTCAGCCTTACTCAGCAGTAGGAAAGATACTGTGGTTGATTTTCGGCCAGGGTCTGCTTGCTGTCTGAAGCTTGCTGCTGATGTGTAGGGAGACGACGGCAACCGTCCTGGACAGCTAGGATCATCATGTTCCTTGGCACACACACACACACACACACACACACACACACACACACACACATATACATACAGACAGACAGACAGTGTATATATATAAAGCTCTGATGGATCTCACCTGTCTAAAGGGTGTAGGAACATCTCTACAGACATCTCAAACATCTAATCTTCTCCCTTTCTTCCTCTCCCACTCTCTCTCTCTCCCTCCATCACCCACCCCCCTCTCTCCCTCCCTCTGTCTCCCACTCTCTCTCTCTCTCTCCCTCTCTCCCTCTCTCTCACTGTCTCTCTCTCATGTCTATTAACTAGTCAGCAGTATTTTGCGGTTTTATTTTACAAACACTTTTCAGAGTGTAATGATGTAACGGTGTAATATTATAACATGTGTGTCAAACTCCCTCTCCCTCTCTCCTTCTCACACACACACACACACACACACACACAGGGTTTACCACATCGATGACACTCCAAGTGGCACAGCTGATGGGGCGCTGGACTTCACCAAAGCCTTCGCAGTGAGTGTCCATCTCACACACACACACACACACACACACACACTGCCAGAATCACTAATGTGCTACTGAAAGCGACACACACTCACATTAGCACTCATGCAGTTTCATCTGCTCGTCAAAGGATTAGTGTTAAAAAGTCATCACACCACACGCTTAGTACACGAGACACACACACACACACACACACACACACTCATCTGCACTCAAACAGTCAGCATAAAATATATCAGGGAGGAACTGGCCTTACGTAAGCAAGATTAGCCCCGCCCACTTCACATCCAGCTGAAGAAGGACACTAATGTGATTAATATGAGGTTTAATATCGATCCTGCTCTGTGTAATGAGAGATATGAATCATAATACAGTTCAGAGTGTGTGTGTGTGTGTGTGTGTGTGTGTTATACGCTTCTGTCATGTAGGTGTGTTTATATACGTATCCTTCCAGGCCACCAGAGATCCGATCTGCTGCATCACGGCGTCAGACAGAACCCTCATAGTGGTACGTACAGAATGAACAAATATCCAGATGCTGTGTTTATTTCAGCTAAAGACTTCAAGAAACCAACCATCACCAACATAAACCTCTATGGGCCAGTAGCTCCCAGCGCAGTCGTCTGTAAAACCAGTACAGAGTCACAGGACAGTAAGTCTCGCCGTCTGACTTCAACCAACATCAATTTACATCTAGAGGAAATAAATCTACATAGGATTCGATATCAACCGTACCACTCCGACACATCTGGAGCAGCAAGTTAGCTACGCGCGGCCCTCTCCGTCCTCCCAATGACTCGTGTGTGTGTGAACTGTTAGACCCAGGACAGCCATCACAGTGGTGCACGGACAACAACCTGTCATTACTATGTGGAATATGGATAAAGTGCAATATATGTAACTTTTTAGTGCAAAATGCGTGAATTTTTGTGAAATCGGCATAACTGCTTGTTGTGTTATTTGCTTAAGGTGTTTAAAGTGTACGTGTAATTTGTGTATCTTGGGTAATATGTGTAAAGCACCTATTTTTGTTAGACATGATGTTAAAGTCGGTCTGTGTCATGTTAATTGTCTGTCTGTCTGTGTGTGTGTGTGTGTGTATATGTGTGTGTGTGTGTGTGTGTGGACAGGGTCGTGAATCAGGGATCCTGCAGAAATACCTCTTGCCCAACGTCAGCCTGGCGCAGAAGTTTTCTCTGAGCTGCCGAGCGTATCAGCTCTCTCTGAACTGCAACTCCAGGTGTGTGACGGTTTAAACGTGAGCCGCAGGTAATCCTGTCGCCACACATCAATACAGAACCTGTAAAATGCTTTAAAAGGATCATGTTTCTGCAAAGTTTAATGAGCTAACGAGTCCAGATTCACGGAGCTAGAGCATCGTATCGCGTTTTTGTCCCTCTCCAGCCGCTTGGCCGTCATCGACATGACCGGAGTGCTGACGTTCCTGGACGTCGATCCGCGCGGCTCGTCCGGGGAAGCGGAGGAAGGCGCCTCGGCCGGAGACCCGTCCAAATTCGAGCGCAAGGACGTGTGGGATATGAAGTGGGCCAACGACAACCCCGACCTGTTCGCCATGATGGAAAAGACCAGGATGTACGTCTTCAGAAATCTGGACCCAGAGGTCAGGACAAAGACACAATGACGTCATAATACAGTACACACATCAGCGATTCTATTATTTATTTTTTTTATTCTGATACTGATTCGTGTTTATATATTACAAAATCTGGCTTTTTGAATGTTCAGGTGTCTGGGAGTGAGAACACGTAGCCAATCATAGCGCAGGGGGCGGGATTAAATACAATAAATATTAAATAGGGAGGGAATCAGAAGTTTATACTCAGATGGAGCGTCCAGGTCGTCTCACTCACATGAAAAGCGTAATGAAAAAAAATGGGTTCAACTGCAGATTTTTATCTTCAGCACGAACACACACATGCATTTGCTGTTACAGCCTTTCCCTCTTCATGACTGTAGTCTTTGCTTTTCGAACCCAGGAGCCGATTCAGACATCCGGATTCATCTGTAACTTTGAAGATTTGGAAATCAAGTCTGTGCTGCTGGATGAAATCATGAAGGTAAAAGCGGAGAGGGGTGTGTGTTATCAGAGGTACAGCACACAGCCATGCAGAGAGCGTAAACAGTCCTTAACTAGCGGCGATCGTTAGATACGTATCGCTAGCTGGACAGAGTGACGCACTGAAGCACCGCTGCGTCTCGCTCTGTACCGCTCTCCTTCTCAAACAGTCACATGTTCAGGGGAGATCATTATGATTGACTGTGTGTGTGTGTGTGTGTGTGTGTGTGTGTGTGTGTGTTATTTGTAGAACCCTGATCGGCCAAACAAGGACTACCTGATCAACTTCGAGATCCGTTCTCTGAGAGACAGCAGAGCGCTGATTGAGAAAGTGGGGATAGAGGACGCTTCACAGTTCATAGAGGACAATCCTCACCCCCGACTCTGGTAGGGTGGATCTGTCTCTGTCATTGTGTTATTTAGTTTATTTGATTGTGTGTATTTCTGCTATTTTTATTATTATTTTTTTTTTTTGTAATTCTTAATTTTTGGTATGGCTGGGTCTATCCACAATTGAAACCTTTTTGGCAGCAGTGAGGGCAATGAACTAAATCCTCTTTTGATTTGAACAGGTGGAAAAGTAGTGGGTCCTTTTTAATTTAAGTCCCTGTAATATCAGTCAATATATCCCGAACCGAGGACCAGAACATTTATATCTGAGGACATCTGTAAATATGTCCCTTGGCTTGCACTGCTACATAAATTATTATTTTATATAATAAGTAGTGAGTGGCGTTTGCCTTACAAATGAGTTCCCCCTGACTGTATCTCAGCTGATCGCCGCGCTACTGTAAGTTCCCTCTCCCAAAAACCCTGTGACACATGTCACTCACTCACTCACTCATCTTCTATACCACTTTATCCTGTATTCAGGGTCACGGGGGCGGAGCCTATCCCAGGAGACTTAGGGCACGAGACGGGGTACAAATGGACAGGGTGTGGCCTCTGCGTGTGTCAGTCAGGTTAAAGGAGGTGTGGCCTCTGCGTGTGTCAGTCAGGTTAAAGGAGGTGTGGCCTCTGCGTGTGTCAGTCAGGTTAAAGGAGGTGTGGCCTCCGCGTGTGTCAGTCAGGTTAAAGGAGGTGTGGCCTCTGTAGACTGTAAATTCCAACTGTGTAAATGCCTGACGGTCACCTGACGTACTGTAGGAACGTCTGATAAAAACATGTTCACGAATCCAGTCATCTACTTTTATTCTTTTTAATTAATGATCATTGTGTAATTAAATCTTGTTATTGAAATTTGGAAAAGAAAATTTGCTAGAAGTAACTGATCCTTTCAATAACAGGTTTTGCTGAAGTTGTGTCATTTTGACACGATTTTAGCAAAATATATATAATAATATAATTTAATATAATTACATTTTTATAAATTTTTTTAGCTAATTACATTTAGAAAGCAGTTCTCTGAGAAATCAAACAGTCCTATTGTGTAGTGTGTGTGTGTGTGTGTGTGTGTGTGTGTGTGTGTGTGTGGTGCAGGAGAGTTTCCCACAGACTCAAAAACCATGTCATCTGTGTGTGTGTTCACAGGTGTGTGTGTGTGTGTGTGTGTGTGTGCGCGCTGGACTGTACGCGGTGCCGTGCACGCACTCCTCCCTCAGTGACGTGATTCCCAGTCGTTATGACGCAGTGTGTAGAGAGCGCGAGCTCCGAGTTTACACCGTCGTCTCTGAATGAGAACGCAGCACGCTCCATCTGGAGGAAACTCCATCTCTTTCTCTCTCTCACACACACACACACACACACACACACACACACACACACACACGGAGCACGTTTGTGTTTCAGTAAAAGATTAATGTGACGGAACCGGAGCGGCAGGAAGAACCGTGTTCACGGTGGAGTCACTGAGGAGGAGGAGGAGGAGGAAGATCATTCAGTCTATGTGTGTCTTGTGTGAACGTTTGTGGCGCCTGAAGATGAGGGATGATTTGTGTGGCATGTCGGCGGTGTGTGTGTGTGTATGTGTGTGTGTGTGTGTGTGTGTGTTGGTGATGCTTGAGAATTCCTCCTTTCTCCAGCGCTCTGATGCTCCCGACACTTCTCACAGCACACGGAGGAATTTCGGAGCTTCCTGGGGAAAAACCAAGCGCCTCTCAGAATACACTCCGTCCACTCAGGCCCAGGAAACACACCAGACAGTTGTGCAACTGTAACATCTCCTATCTCGTAATGTAAAGTGTAAAGTGTGTGTGTGTTGGAAAAGCTCTCATATCTGTATGAAAGGAAATCACATCTCTTTTTAAAGAAAGTGTGAGTCTAACGTTCTCCTCGGTGTTTCAAAGATTCAAAGTTTCCACGAGGGCAAAGGTCATCTAACTGAGGTGTGCAGGAATGTTTGAAAGAGCATGCGTGCGTGTGTGTGTGTGTGTGTGTGTGTGTGTGTCCTCTGAATCATTGTATTTTGGAAAAGCACAAACGATGTTCTTTTAAACAGGAGTGCGGTTCGTACCCGGAGGTCAGAGGTCAACCACGAGTGTTGTCCGAGCTTTAGTCACAGCACTGAGGTGCTCTCGAGTCTCACCACCCAGGAGTTGTTGATGAACTTCTTGTAACAGTGCGACTCCCAGGCGGTTGTTTCTGTCTAAAATCCACAAAAGCAATTTTCCTGTCTTGTTTCATGTACATGCAAAAATGAAAACACAGGCCATATACAGTGGAACCTTGGATTACAAGCATAATTCGTTCTGGAAGCGGGCTTGTATTTCAATAAACCATAAACCAATATAAAGTAAAAATAAAACAGATTAACCTGCACTTTACTTTAAAAAAAAAGTAAAAATAAATCCCGAAACCACTTTACTCGTAATCCGAGGTTCCACTGTACATATTTACCCAAAAAACAAAACCGTGTAATCTTTGACACTGCTGCAGTGTAAGAGGAAGAAAAAACTCCCAGATGTTTTGAGATGTCCAGGGAAACATTAACACACACACCATCTCATCACGTGTTTAATTCCTGGCGCAGGCGTCTCCTGGCCGAGGCGGCGCTGCAGAAGCTGGAGCTGAAGACGGCCGAGCAGGCGTTCGTACGCTGTAAAGATTATCAGGGCATCGAGCTGGTGAAGAGAGTGGACAAGCTGCAGAGCGAGGACATGAAGCAGGCCGAGGTGGCCGCGTATTTCGGTCGCTTCGAGGAGGCTGAGAAGATGTACCTGGATATGGACCGCAGGTACACACACACACACACACACACACACACTCTTTAACATCACATCACCTGGGGTCAGGATTCCTTATACATTTTCTCTTGACTGTCTCTCTGTCTCAGGGATCTGGCGATCAGTCTGAGGATTAAGCTGGGCGACTGGTTCCGGGTTCTGCAGCTGTTACGGAGCGGGTCAGGAGACAGCGACGACGCTCTGCAGGAACAGGCCTACAACGCCATCGGGGATTATTTCGCAGACAGACAGAAATGGTACTAAAAGCAGCCTGTCTGCTTGTTTCTCTCTCAAGAAAACGTTAATAAGACACAAAATCTCAGCTTGTCATGTCCGTAAGAAACCACAAGAAGTGTGTAAACCACAAGTGTAAACTCCTCTGTGCTGAAGATGTTCGAGTTTAAACTTTAAACTCTTTCACATGTGTGTGTGTGTGTGTGTTGCTCAGGCTGAATGCGGTGCAGTACTACCTCCAGGGTCGTAATCAGGAGAGACTGGCGGAGTGTTACTACATGCTGGAGGATTACGCCGGTTTGGAGCGTCTCGCTAACGGTCTACCGGAGAACCACAAGCTGCTGCCGGTGACATTATTCTGCTCCAGCTGTCTCTAGGATTCACCTTAAACGGGTTTTTTTATCTTTAATGTTTTAGCTTATACAGTTGTCAAGACCGCAGAATGCTTTCTGTTGCCCTCTAGTGGTGGTAACGCACAATGACGCAACAAATGATGGGGAGTCGAACGAAAACCTTCAAAGTGCGACATAAATTAAGTCGATGTTTTTCACATTAAGTGCTGGATCATATCGTAGCTTCAAATGACATAAAATGAGATTATATAGGAAGAAAATGATACACTTTCGATCCACTAATTTTTGCGAAAAACAATGCAAAATAATAGATCAGGGTTTTTATTCGACTCGTCTAATTAATATATATTCATATTGATTTTGATGTGGAAGTCATAATTTAAGGAGGTGTGATGGAAGGAATGCGTCATTCATTTCCCACACAGTGTCTGTTCCGCCCAGAAACAGACGGGGGCAAAAACTTTTGCATCCACATACAGATTCCTACCTTGTCAGTTGGGGGGCTAAAACTTTTGCACTTTTGCCGTGTATTGTTCTACAGGATTTCAAAGAATACAGTCTTCTGCTTTTGACAAGTATGTGTGTGTGTGTGTGTGTGTGTGTGTGTGTGTGTGTGTGTGTTGCAGGACATCGGGCAGATGTTCGTCACCGTGGGGATGTGTGAGCAGGCAGTTAGCGCCTACCTCAGGTGTAACCGGCCCAAAGCAGCAGTGGACGCCTGCGTGCACCTGAACCAGGTAACACACACACACACACACACACACACACACACACACACACACACACAAAGCAATAGCTGCTTATGTTGTACATTATTTAGCAGCTTTTTAATCCAGCACCCATGTATGCACGAAGCAGTAGAGGGTAAGGTGCAAAAGTTTTGGCCCCTCCACCACTAACACACTCCCGACGGTAAAGGGGCGGGACTCTGGTTAGAACCGCAGCTTTTCCTCGGCTGCACAGACTCTAGAATTAGAACACTAACTCGTCATTAAAGATGAAGACACACACACACACACACACACATACACACACATACACACACTCACATCTGGTTGTAGTGCTGTGTAATTTTTCAGCCCCGCCCCCTGACGCAGTGCTGCGTTCCTTCCTGTTCCATGGCACCGAGGCGTGATGACACACTCCTGATTATAGAGCGGGCCGAGGGAGTTCGTTAACTCGGCTCTGACGATGGCGCAGCTGCAACCCGCGTTAGTGTTACTATAGTAACGGCTCGTTTACAGGGACGTGAACAGTTTGTATGTGGAAGGAGTCTCCAGTGTCAGAGGAGAGCTGTAACTGTTCCCTCACTCCTTATTTCAACAACACTAAAGTGTGTGTGTGTGTGTGTGTGTGTGTGTGATTCAGTGGAACAAAGCTGTAGAACTGGCTAAAGACCACAACATGAAGGAGATCGGTCCCCTGCTGTCCAAGTACGCCTCACACCTGCTGGAGAAGAGGAAGACCCTGGAGGCAGTGGAGCTCTACAGGAAGGCTCATCACTTCCTCGACGCCGCCAAGCTCATGTTCAAGGTACGAGAGAGAGAGAGAGAGGGTGAGAGAAAGAGGGTGAGAGAGAGAGAGGATGAGAGAGAGAGGATGAGAGAGAGAGGATGAGAGAGAGAGGAAGGGAGAGAGAGACAAAGAGGGAGAGAGAGGGCAAGAGAAAGAGTGAGAGAGAGGGCGAGAGAGAGGGAAGGAGAAAGAGAGAAAGAGAAAACAGAGGGAGAGAGAGGAAGAGGGAGAGAGGGAGAGGAAAAGAGATAGGGAGAAAGAGAAAGAGGGAGGGAGAGGAAGAGAGAGGAAGAGAGAGAGGGAGAGGAAGAGAGAAGGAGAAAGAGGAAGAGAGAGAGAGAGGGAGAGGAAGAGAGAGAGGAAGAGAGGGAGAGAGGCTGCTGTTCTCCCTGAGCGAGAGCCTGATGAACTCAACAACAAGTTCAATCAGTTCATTTTATTGTAAAAAACAACAAACAAACAAAAAAAAAACTTGTATTAAATCTTTAAGGAAGCTCTCGTGTGTCGACTCAGATCGCAGACGACGAGGCGAGGAAGCGGACGAGGCCGCTGAGGGTGAAGAAGCTGTACGTGCTCGCCGCCCTGCTGGTGGAAAATTACCACAGCCAGCTCAAACAGTCTCAGCAGAGCAGAGCCAAGGGCAGGAAATCCGAGGTAATGCCGATCTCATGACCCGGTGACCTGAGTGGGCGGAACCCGCCGATTAGTTTTAGTTATCGTCGAGTTATCGTTTCTATAGCAACAGCTCAAACACAGAATTAAACAGCTGAAGTTTTTCTAATATTGATGGAATGAGTCTCCAGTGTCACAGCGGAGACGGAGACGTGGACCCTCATCAGAGAGAGAGAGAGAGTAAAGAGACGGGCGCAGAGAGAGAGAACAACTGTGTGTATCTGTGCGAATGTACGAAGAAAAGAAATGTTAGAATGTGACTTTTTATTTTAAACATTTAATTTATTGACACTTTACTTAAATAGTAAATTACTCAAGAGTAGCGTCACACCACAGTCACACTGATTATTTTACTACAGCAGCGTGACGCACGCTGGGTTACGACTCGGGATGTCGGCAATTACACTGAATACTGACGTAGTAATTAGAGATAAAAAGGGTTATTTGTAGTCCAGATTAAGATGTGTGTGTGTGTGTGTGTGTGTGTGTGTGTGTGTGTTCGTCAGGCCACCTCGGCTCTGACTGGGTTACTAGAAGAGGACGCCGCCTCGGCCGACAGTCACATGGTGGATAAAGCGTGGCGAGGAGCTGAGGCCTATCACTACTTCCTGCTGGCTCAGAGACAGCTCTACGGCGGCAGCGTGGAGGCCTCCATGAACACGGGTGTGTACACACATCACACACACCGTACACACATCACACACTCCTCACACACACCGTACACACATCACACACTCCTCACACACACCGTACACACATCACACACACCGTACACACATCACACACACCGTACACACATCACACACTCCTCACACACCGTACACACATCACACACACCGTACACACATCACACCCACCGTACACACATCACACACACCGTACACACATCACACACTCCTCACACACACCGTACACACATCACACACACCGTACACACATCACACACACCGTACACACATCACACACACCGTACACACATCACACACTCCTCACACACACCGTACACACATCACACACTCCTCACACACACCGTACACACATCACACACTCCTCACACACACCGTACACACATCACACACTCCTCACACACACCGTACACACATCACACACTCCTCACACACCGTACACACATCACACACTCCTCACACACACCGTACACACATCACACACTCCTCACACACCGTACACACATCACACACTCCTCACACACACCGTACACACATCACACACTCCTCACACACCGTACACACATCACACACTGTACACACATCACACACTCCTCACACACTCCTCACACACCGTACACACATCACACACTCCTCACACACTCCTCACACACCGTACACACATCACACACTCCTCACACACCGTACACACATCACACACTCCTCACACACACCGTACACACATCACACACTCCTCACACACACCGTACACACATCACACACTCCTCACACACCGTACACACATCACACACTCCTCACACACACCGTACACACATCACACACTCCTCACACACTCCTCACACACCGTACACACATCACACACTCCTCACACACACCGTACACACATCACACACTCCTCACACACTGTACACACACCGTACACACATCACACACTCCTCACACACTCCTCACACACTCCTCACACACTGTACACACATAACACACTCCTCACACACACCGTACACACATCACACACTCCTCACACACTCCTCACACACCGTACACACATCACACACTCCTCACACACTCCTCACACACCGTACACACACCGTACACACATCACACACTCCTCACACACTCCTCACACACTCCTCACACACTGTACACACATAACACACTCCTCACACACACCGTACACACATCACACACTCCTCACACACTCCTCACACACCGTACACACATCACACACTCCTCACACACACCGTACACACCGTACACACATCACACACTCCTCACACACACCTCACACACCGTACACACATCACACACTCCTCACACACTCCTCACACACCGTACACACATCACACACTCCTCACACACTCCTTACACACACCGTACACACCGTACACACATCACACACTCCTCACACACTCCTCACACACATCACACACTCCTCACACACTCCTCACACACCGTACACACATCACACACTCCTCACACACTCCTCACACACCGTACACACATCACACACTCCTCACACACACCGTACACACATCACACACACCGTACACACATCACACACTCCTCACACACTGTACACACATCACACACTCCTCACACACTCCTTACACACCGTACACACATCACACACTCCTCACACACTCCTCACACACCGTACACACATCACACACTCCTCACACACTCCTCACACACCGTACACACATCACACACTCCTCACACACCCTACACACATCACACACTCCTCACACACCGTACACACATCACACACTCCTCACACACCGTACACACATCACACACTCCTCACACACTCCTCACACACCGTACACACATCACACACTCCTCACACACCGTACACACATCACACACTCCTCACACACCGTACACACATCACACACTCCTCACACACCGTACACACATCACACACTCCTCACACACCCTACACACATCACACACTCCTCACACACCGTACACACATCACACACACCCTACACACATCACACACTCCTCACACACCGTACACACATCACACACTCCTCACACACCGTACACACATCACACACTCCTCACACACCGTACACACATCACACACTCCTCACACACCGTACACACATCACACACTACTCACACACCGTACACACATCACACACTACTCACACACCGTACACACATCACACACTCCTCACACACCGTACACACATCACACACTCCTCACACACCGTACACACATCACACACACCGTACACACATCACACACTCCTCACACACCGTACACACAGTACACACATCACACACTCCTCACACACCATACACACATCACACACACTGTACACACATCACACACTCCTCACACACCGTACACACATCACACACTCCTCACACACCGTACACACATCACACACTCCTCACACACCCTACACACATCACACACTCCTCACACACCGTACACACATCACACACTCCTCACACACTCCTCACACACCGTACACACATCACACACTCCTCACACACCGTACACACATCACACACTCCTCACACACCGTACACACATCACACACTCCTCACACACCTTACACACATCACACACTCCTCACACACCTTACACACATCACACACTCCTCACACACCGTACACACATCACACACACCGTACACACATCACACACTCCTCACACACCGTACACACATCACACACTCCTCACCCACCGTACACACATCACACACTCCTCACACACCGTACACACATCACACACTCCTCACACACCCTACACACATCACACACACCGTACACACATCACACACTCCTCACACACACCGTACACACATCACACACTCCTCACACACCGTACACACATCACACACTCCTCACACACCGTACACACATCACACACACCCTACACACATCACACACTCCTCACACACCCTACACACATCACACACTCCTCACACAGCCTACACACATCACACACTCCTCACACACCCTACACACATCACACACTCCTCACACACACCGTACACACATCACACACTACTCACACACCCTACACACATCACACACTACTCACACACCGTACACACATCACACACTCCTCACCCACCGTACACACATCACACACTCCTCACACACACCGTACACACATCACACACTCCTCACACACTGTACACACACCGTACACACATCACACACTCCTCACACACTCCTCACACACCGTACACACATCACACACTCCTCACACACTCCTCACACACCGTACACACATCACACACTCCTCACACACCGTACACACATCACACACTACTCACACACCGTACACACATCACACACTCCTCACACACCGTACACACATCACACACTACTCACACACCGTACACACATTACACACTCCTCACACACCGTACACACATCACACACTACTCACACACCGTACACACATCACACACTACTCACACACCGTACACACATCACACACTCCTCACACACCGTACACACATCACACACTCCTCACACACCGTACACACATCACACACACCGTACACACATCACACACTCCTCACACACCGTACACACATCACACACTCCTCACACACTGTACACACACCGTACACACATCACACATTCCTCACACACCTTACACACATCACACACTCCTCACACACTGTACACACACCGTACACACATCACACATTCCTCACACACCTTACACACATCACACACTCCTCACACACCGTACACACATCACACACACCGTACACACATCACACACTCCTCACACACCCTACACACATCACACACTCCTCACACACCCTACACACATCACACACTCCTCACACACCGTACACACATCACACACTCCTCACACACCGTACACACATCACACACTACTCACACACCGTACACACATCACACACTCCTCACACACCGTACACACATCACACACTCCTCACACACCGTACACACATCACACACACCGTACACACATCACACACTCCTCACACACCGTACACACATCACACACTCCTCACACACCGTACACACATCACACACTCCTCACACACACCGTACACACATCACACACTCCTCACACACTGTACACACACCGTACACACATCACACATTCCTCACACACCTTACACACATCACACACTCCTCACACACCCTACACACATCACACACTCCTCACACACCCTACACACATCACACACTCCTCACACACCGTACACACATCACACACACCGTACACACATCACACACTCCTCACACACTCCTCACACACCGTACACACATCACACACTACTCACACACCGTACACACATCACACACTCCTCACACACCGTACACACATCACACACTCCTCACACACACCGTACACACATCACACACTCCTCACACACATTACACACACCGTACACACATCACACACTCCTCACACACTCCTCACACACCGTACACACATCACACACTCCTCACACACCGTACACACATCACACACTCCTCACACACCGTACACACATCACACACTACTCACACACCGTACACACATCACACACTCCTCACACACCGTACACACATCACACACTACTCACACACCGTACACACATCACACACTCCTCACACACCGTACACACATCACACACTCCTCACACACCGTACACACATTACACACTACTCACACACCGTACACACATCACACACTCCTCACACACCGTACACACATCACACACTCCTCACACACCGTACACACATCACACACACTGTACACACATCACACACTCCTCACACACCGTACACACAGTACACTCCTCACACACCATACACACACCGTACACACAGTACACACATCACACACACCGTACACACATCACACACACCTCACACATCACACACACCTCACACACACCGTACACACATCACACACTCCTCACACACCCTACACACATCACACACTCCTCACACACCGTACACACATCACACACACCGTACACACATCACACACTCCTCACACACCCTACACACATCACACACTCCTCACACACCGTACACACATCACACACTCCTTACACACCGTACACACATCACACACACATCACACATACCCTACACACATCACACACTCCTCACACACCCTACACACATCACACACTCCTCACACACCCTACACACATCACACACTCCTCACACACTCCTCACACACATGTTCTCCTTAAGGTTACATCTCTACTCTTCTCTGAGACAGACGTAGCTCTTGTGTGTCAGAGCGGCTCAGATTTATGTCATGATTTTTCCATGTAGCGCTTCATTGTGCTCCACGGGAACTTTGCATAATACACATGTGTGTATACACACACACACACACACACACACAATGCTGCCATATGACTGTACAGAAACCAGTGGTGTAAATGGCGCAGAAAGTGCGCCGTGGTCGAAAAAGCAAACACTCTATGGAGATCATAAATTTGACACTAAAGTTCCGATTATTTCTCTCCTGACGACTTCATGGTGTTACTGCAGTTTTCACTCTAAAATAAATCCAGGATTTTTTGCTGTACGGTTTTCTGATCAGCATTAAGACAGGACGCTTCTCTCTCCTTGTCCGTCCTGTCCGTCCTGTCCGTCCTGTCCGTCCTGTCCCCTTCCAGCCCTGCACCTGCGTGACTACGACGACATCATCCCCGCCGTGGAGATCTACTCGCTGCTGGCCGTGTGTTCGGCGGCTCACCGCGCCTTCGCCACCTGCTCTCGCGCCTTCATCAAGCTGGAGTCTCTGGAGAGCCTGAGCGCTGAGCAGAGGCAGCTGTACGAGGAGCTCGCGCTGCAGATCTTCACCAAACATCCGCCTAAAGACAACCGCAAGAGCCAACTGGACAGCACAGACCATGGGTATGTGTTTCCCCCCCCCCACCCCCCCCAAGCCCCTCGCCCCTCTCTCACACACACACACGTTTCTTCCAGGCTATAACAACTAACAAGGAACAAGTTCAGCTCTGTACAAAAAATACTTTTGTCTCTGCAGTGATACCAGCATTGAGACTAACACATTCTGTCTGTCTGTCTGTCTGTCTGTCTGTCTGTCTCAGTGCGGAGGGGAAACCGCCCACATGTATCGTGACAGGCCGGAGTATCTCTGATTATCAGTTCTGGATGTGTGGTGTGTGTAAACACTGCGCTCACGAGCAGGACATCACCAACTACAGCTACTGTCCCCTGTGTCACTCCCCTCTAACCTGATACAGTCTCTCTCTCTGTCTGTCTGTCTGTCTGTCTGTCTGTCTGTCTGTCACTCCCCTCTCACCTGATACTGTCTCTCTGTCTGTATGTCACTCCCCTCTCACATGACACTCTGTCTGTCTGTCTGTCTGTTTTTCTCTCTGTCTCTCTGTCACTCCGCTCATACCTGATTCTGTGAGTGTCTTCCTGCCAATACTGTCTCTTTGTCTGTTTGTCACTTCACTCTCATTTGATACGGACTGTCTCTCAGTCTGTCTCTGGCTGTGTCACTCCTCTTTTACCTGATTCTGTCTGTCTGTCAATTCTCTTTCATTTGATACGGCCTGTCACTCTGTCTGTCTGTTTGACTGTGTCTTACTCCCCCCTTACCTGATTCTGTCTCTCTGCTAATAATATCTCTCTGTCTACATATCTGTCTGTGCCTCCTCCCATTTGATACTGTCTCTCTCTCTGTCTCCCTTTCTGTCTCTCCCTCTGTCTCTCTCTCTCTGCCCCCATTGTCTCACTTTCTGCCCCCATTGTCTCTCCCTCTGTCTCTCCCTCTGTCTCTCTCTCTCTGCCCCCATTGTCTCACTTTCTGCCCCCATTGTCTGTCTCTCTCTCTCGCTCTCTCCATGTCTCTCTTTCTCTCTCTCTGTCTCTCTGTTGATTCTTCATGCAGTGGACAATCAGCCTGGTTATTATCAGTAGCTCTAGAACACGAATCGTTCCATGAACCTGTTTTACTCGCTGTGCTGAGGTTCTGTGTGTTCTTTTCATTTCTCTCTTTTTCTCCCCACAGGATTATTAAATACAGAACATAAACACTCCATACTGTATCCTCAGATCATAGATCATACGCTCATTAACATTATCTCTGTCTCTGATCATATGAAGGTGAAATCATAACTCGACTGCACAAGAGTCACTGGTGTGAGTGTAAAATCTGCTCACACGTTTATTTAACCGTTTATATACAAAACATTCTCATTGTAGAATTGTGTTGGAAAATAGTTGTTGTTGAGTGCGTGATAATTTTTTTTAAAAAAGACACTCCTGTGAATGAGGCACGATGATTTGTACTGTACACGTATTCTGTTTTACTTGTATCTCCTGTTTAAAGCTTTTTATACTTACAGAATAAACTCTGATGTACAGATTCTCTCTCTCGTTTTAATCTCAGCCTCACTTTTAACTTTTAGCTTCCTGTGTTTGCCTTCCAGCTATAATGCTAATGTAGCTAACAGAGATTAGCAGCATGCGGAGCGCTACGGTGTAAAGGAAAAACAGTGTTGTGTTGTGTTTTTGTTTTCTTTATTATTCATAATCATAAACTGCGTTTGCTTTATCCAGTGTCTAAAACAAACAACCCACGTGATTTATAAGAACATTAAAGTGGCTGAAATGTAATTATTCTGTATAAAAAGCCAGATTGTGGTGTTTGTGCGCGTTAGAGGAGCGACACTGACCTCTTGTGGAGGAAATGACCAGGTGTGTGTGTCGCAAATATACAGAGTTAAGTTGTCTGTTTCAGGATAAACGCGTTATTGACTGTGAAATAAACTTACTATCTAATTATGATTAGCTAATTAGAGATAAGGATTCTTCAAAGTCTTTATTTCAATTAAGTAATTTATGTATAATTTAAGTTTGCATTTGTTACTATAACCTGCACACTTACAAAAAACTACAGCATAACTAAATCAAATTGTCCTTTTTTATTTTAAATTAAATCATTTTGACAGAAATTTATTAAGCACACAGTTTGTTGTGTGTGTATATATATATATATGTGTGTGTGTGTGTGTGTGTGTGTAGATTATATGTGTGCTTTGATTAATTTCTAAACAAATTTTTAAAATAAAAATTGTAACAATTGTGTATCTATAATTGTCTTTATATCTTTTTTTTTAAAGTAACATTTCCTACGTAACACAGAGGTGATAAATGTTATGACACACGTGTGTTGTCTATTGACATTAAGAGCAAATCATCTTTCTGCACACTAATTAATGCCACTCTAATTATCATAATCGTGCTTGATGATGATCATGATGAAGTCGTCGCGTAAACCTGCGTAATCAGGGAACGTTGGGACTACAGTGACCTCTACTGGTGGAATAAAGCTCGATGTAATTTAATGAATGACAGATAATGTTTTCCTTTAAAGCAGTTTGTCTGCTTTTCTTAAATATAGTGAAACTGCTTCCAAACATTAGAGTTAAAACGGGAACTAAAGAGTCGTTTTCCCTCTGAAAAGTGACTGAGGTGGTACCAAAAGTTTAAATCGGACAATCTCAGCCTTTACCTGATAGAGATACAAATAGACCATATGCACCTGTCCATACACGGATTAAAGCAGAAAAGGTGTTCTAATTAAAGGCAGTTCTGTAACAAGCCAACAGATGGCAGCACAAGGCTGCACACACAGTCACAGGGGGCGTCGACCTTCATAAGTCAGTGTGCTAAAAGACATCGTCCTGTGTACACCCTGAGCCGTGCAACTGGTGCTGCTCTGACCATGTACATTACCATGTCTGTTATTTCATCATGGACGGCAAGTTAGAACAAAAAGCGGACATGAAATTCTGTGTGAAACCGGGCGAATCTGTCACGGTGACGTCTGACATGATCCAGCGAGTTTACAGTCACGCTGCAATACGTAAGAGATCAGGAAGATCTTCACAAAGATGTCGGAAGCATTCGGCAACATGTGCATGATGATCGCCGGCGAAACTATCCACAACGTCGTTAAATCCGTCAAAGTTGTTAAATCCTATGTTTTTGTGTTTGTTTGCGCGTGTGTGTGTGTGTGTGTGTTATGGGGGTGACACGAGTTTCTCTTCAGTCATATAAAGTCTTTCTGGCTTTCACATGTTTTTTTTTTTCCTCCTTATCTCCAATATCTTTAAGCTTTTTTTTTTTTTTTTTTTTTTGGTCAGAAGTGTCCCCATGCGCGTTCCCGGCGCGAGTGAGCGCGCTCACGTGCTGCTGCTGCTTCTAACAGCGCTCACGGGTGACGCACATGCGCAAAAGCAGCTCCGTGGTGGCTGCGGGACCAGAGCACCTCACTATCAGTCTGTCTCTGTGTTTCTCTCTCTCTCTCTGTGTGTGTGTGTGTGTGTGTGTCTGTGTAAGGAGTTCTGGGATGATGGAGCTGGAGGAAGGGTTCGGGGATGGACCTGATGGACTGAGCTAAAGGTAATTTATTATTTTTGTTATTATTATTATTATTATTATTATTATCACATGAACCTTTTTTTGAACTTTAAATGACATGTCCTGTATTTTCTAAATACAACCCATGATTAGTGTATTTTATATATATATATATATATATATATATATTTTTTTTTTTCACTTGATGCTTATGTGAAACTTACTACTGATAAGAGAGAGAGAGAGAGAGAGAGAGAAGACTAACCCACTCCTACTCGTGAGCTGAGCGACGAGACCCTCAGGACCGATCAGGACGCGACCCAAACCCTCACGACGATGTGAAAAAGCTTTCTGTTTGTCTTTCTCACAGAGGAATCGATATCCATTAGCAGGATTTGGTTTTGTTGTGGTTTGAGTTTTACAGTGCAGTCAGACTCCAGGCAGAAGTCGCACACGGCGTCCCACTCCGCCGGCGTCAGGAAGTTCTCCCCAGAGCTCCTTCTTTTCACACTAAACACACTGAAGTTGATTGTTTGCACTCTTTTCGGTGTGTTTGCTGCGCTGGAGTTCTACACTGCAATCAGATACTGAAGTGGAGCAAAAATAGAAAGAGCTCAGGATCAGATTAATGTAACCTGAGACTTCGGAGTTCATTACAGTTCATAGATTCGTACCCCAAGATACACAATAACACTCTGGTAATAAAGGTAATAATAATTTAATTTCGATTTTATTTTTAAAATTGACATTTCTGAACTTTACAGGACTGTGCATGCTTCTACACGTTAAAGTCTCATTTTTAAAACAAACTATCATGAATATTAATCTTTAATATAATAATTAAATATGTCTATTTAAGTATTTATGCCATTTTAAACCTAATCTTTATTCCCTGGTGTGTATCACACACTCAAATGCTTTTTGTGAAAAAGTTATAAGATGTGATAACATTTTGAAATGTACAGCCAGGTCCATAAATGATAGTCTGTTCCATTATTTATGAGCCACCAAAAGTGTGTGTGTGTGTGTGTGTGTGCGCGTAAAAATGTCTGTAATTCCTGAATAGTTAATGTCACACTTTTGCAAAACCGCTTGAATTAAAGACTTGACTTCGCTCACATCTTCAATGTTTTCATTCATCATTGTTCCAAAATTTATGGACCTCACTGTATATACTCAGAAAAAACACAGACTTTTATTCTTTGCATTTTTTCAGAACACAACAAGCTCCTTTTTTGCCACCTCAACAGTCTCTCTCTCTCTTTCTCTCTTTCTCTCTCTCACTCTCTCTGATTGTTACAAAGTGCTGACACTGGAGACTCCTTCCATAAACGTCTCATTGTTTAACGTGTCTGTTCCATGTTTTTGTAAAGACATGTCTCTAGCAGTATGACCTGGTTATTTTACTGTACAAATGCTGCACTTCTAATTATGAATAATATTCAGAGACTTCACCCGAGGTGAAGATACTCCGATACGACGTTAAGTTAATTTCTTCTGCACGATTGCTCAGAACTGTTTTGTCTTTCTGGCTTTATCTCTCAGGTGATGGAGTCGTAGCTACAACCTTGATTTCATCTCTGTCCCATCATGGTGTATGGGCAGATCCTGCACCGATGCGGCCCGGACGAGAACCTCCTCAACCTGAACGTGGGAGGTTTCAAGCAGAAAGTCTCTCGCTCTTTGCTCCAGCGCTTCCCACACACTCGTCTCGGACGTTTGCTCCTCTGCAGCTCAGAGTCGGCCATTCTGGAGTTATGCGACGACTACAGCGTGAACGAGCACGAATTCTACTTCGACCGTAACCCGCGCTTCTTTCGCTACGTGCTGAACTTTTACCACACAGGTAAGATCCATCTGATGGAGGAGCTTTGTGTGTTTAGCTTCAGCCAGGAACTCGAGTACTGGGGCATCAAGGAGCTTTACCTGGATTCATGCTGCAGCAACAAGTTCCACGAGCAGAAGGAAGGTGAAAAGGATCACGACTGGGACCGGAACGAGGATGAGCAGCTTCAAGAGAGCTTTGATTCCTCCATGGAGGAGCTTTCAGAGCTGGATAAGGACGTGGAGAAGTTTGAAGGCACCTGGTGCTCGGAGAAGCGTAAGCAGCTGTGGCTGAGGTTGGAGAATCCGGGGCATTCGCTCACAGCTAAGCTGCTAGCCGTGGTTTCTCTGAGCGTGGTTCTGATCAGCATCGCGGCCATGTGTGTTCACAGCATGCCCGAGTTCCACCAAGTGGATGCGAACGAAAGAGCCATGGAAGATCCGGTTCTAGCCGCATTTGAGACCTTTTGCGTGCTCTGGTTCACTTTCGAGTTTGTGGTACGCTTAGTGGTAGCGCCGTGCCTCCGTAAGTTTGCCAGCAACGCTTTGAACATCATAGATTTTGTCTCGGTGATACCGTTTTATGCCACATTAGCACTGGAAACAGCAGATGCCGAGGAAAGCGAGGAGCTGGAGAACGTCGGGAAGGTGGTGCAGATCCTGAGGCTCATGCGCATCTTTAGGATACTGAAGTTAGCGCGTCACTCTGTGGGTCTCCGATCCCTCGGGGCGACTTTGCGTCACAGCTACCACGAGGTCGGCCTCCTCGTCCTCTTCCTCTCCGTCGGGATTTCCATCTTCTCTGTGCTCGTGTACTTCGCAGAGAGAGATGACGATGAATCCGAGCTCCAGACGATACCCATCGGGTGGTGGTGGGCCACGATTAGCATGACTACAGTCGGATACGGAGACACCTATCCTGTCACGCTAGCCGGGAAGCTCATCGGGACTCTGTGCATCGTGTGTGGCCTCCTAGTGGTGGCGCTGCCCATCACCATCATCTTCAACAAGTTCTCTAAGTATTACGAGAGACAGAAAGCTCTGGTGGAGTCGGATCAGTATGAAAGCAACTTAAAAATTCCTATTCCAGGGATTCCTATATTCAGCATGAACGATCTTTATGCTAACGGTAATGCGATTAACTCACTTTTGGACAGTTTGTCCACCAGAAGTAGCACAGGAAGTGAAAGGGACGATAAAGACAATCAGGACAGTGAAGATGGAACTTGGGTTACTTCATGACTTTAGCTTTTTTTTTTTTATCAATTCCTAGCGTTTACAAATTAGTTAGTGTCATTACAGTGTTCACACAGGCAAAAGACCTCTTGCTAAAATCAGAAAGAAGCCAGGTTACAGCGCTAATCCCAAACTTCCCTTAGCATTATATCAATAATTCTCAAATAGAGCGAATCTTTGGGTAATCAGAGGCAGAGCTTGCATAAAATATTCCATTTCAAGAGAACCATATAATAAATTAGCAACATTAGTTAAACCTGCCAATAATAGCCAAATTATCATTCACCTGCTAAATTCTTCTAGCTATCGCACAATTGCCACACAATTACGTATATTGCAAACCTAAAACAATGTTTTTCATGCTACACAATTTGTGTTGCAATGAGATTATTAATCTACATAAAACGAAAGAATCTCAGATCTTTGAAGTGCGCAACTAAGAAACAGATGCTTTTATAGGGTTTAAGTCTTAGCCATGAGATTAGCCAGGAGTCTAACGAGCTTACTGCAACACTTTTTGTAACATGGAACTGCACAAAAAATGTGTTTGTGTTTATCGGAACGATTTCCAAGCACATAGTTAAATAAACAACACCCCACCCCCACACTGAAATCTGCTCTATGAGCGAACACCAAACTTTAGCCAGCATGCTAGCTAGCTTCATGATAAACAGTTTGTTGGTAAATCTCAGCTTATCTGGCGACTCTTAATGTCGAATCGCAGAAAAATATGTAGGGTAATTGTGTTTCCGAGCCTCAGTCTTCGTCAGATCTCTGCCACAAAGTTTAATTAGGACTTTTAAATTAAATACCATGAATCAGGTGAAGTGGACACTGCGAGTACGTTCAAGGGGTTAAAGTTCAAAGTCAAATCTGATCAAGTGGATGTTCTTATACAAATCTGAATGTTCGTCTGAGTAGTGAAGGAATGTGAGAAGCGCTTGTATTTTCCGCTTTAGTTCTCAGGACGACGAAGCTGTCAGAGCGTGTCCGTCTTTCAGCCTGTGAATGTTTGAATACACACTTCATCCTGACGTCCGATCCGTCTGATCCGAATAGAACGCCTCTCCTTCTTCCACACGTGGGGGAGCAGAAACATTAAGGCAGAAACGCACTTCACGGCACCTTGCTCAAGTCTCCTCTGTGGACGTCTGGATGGAATGAGTGCATGCAGAGCGAGCTGAGGTTTTCACAGCTGTGTTGGAAGGAAGCTTTAAAACCTGCTCAAATCATGACTTTGACCTTGACCTTGGGCTTTGGTCCAGGTCCGTCTATGCAAAATCCACCAGAGTGCAATGAATATTTGATAATGTGTTGTCCAGGACAACCTGGTGGGAAATAAAAGTGTTTACTATATCAAATGTTAGTGTCATTTTAATCAAACGGCGGAAACATGAAAGGTGTTCCAAGCCCAGGTGGGCGGGGTTTGATATTTAATTTTTTTGATATTCTAATGAGAACATATGATCGACAGCTTTATCATATTTCCCAAGCGATAATGTTACTGGTGACCTCTGACATCATCGCTAGCTTAAAAAAAAAAGTTATATGGAAACTAACATCAGGTTTCATGTACTCATTCATACCCGCAGCTACTCATCTGGTCAGTGACACTCGCACTTGATCTTTATTCAACAAGTTTGTCAGTCTTTGTCTTAACACAATCAACTCTTCATAAGTCTTTATGAGTCTTTATTTTCAAAAAACTATCTGTAACTTTTTTGTAGATTTCTAATCAACAAGTCTTCGTCTTCAAAAGGCTTTATGCGTTTTTGGCTTCAATCAAAAGTGTGCGTAAGTGTTTGTTAGTTTTCCTCTTTAATCAACAAGTCTTTGTGACATTGGCACCAAATTTAAAACCTCAAAACTAATTAGAAATCCAGTTAAATATGGAAATTATCGAACTTTATGACTGTCCCGTGGTCTAGTGGGTGGAGCTATGGCAAACTCCATTGAGGAAACACTTGTCTAAATGGCCGCCCATGACATTCCAGCGTTTAGTTATGAGACTAAATTAAAAGTGAGAAAACAAAGTAACGTTTTTGTAGCCAATGTTCATATGGAAAAATGCTAATTTTAGTTTCTTTTCCTGTAAGGATGGCTACAAAAAAAAAAGACGTGGTTTGCAAAGGCTTTTGCGGTGGCTGTTTTGCTTGGAGTAAACATCAGCCCAATTAGGAACGATGCCCCGCGATGTGATTATGGCTGTAAAATGTATAATACGGCTCCAGGAGAAGAAACTCGAGCCATCCACCATTACGCTAATGCACTCCAGGCAGATTTCATTCCCTCCCCCTGCTCTGATGGAGGGATGGAGGGATGGAGGGTGGGCTGTTAGTGGATGAAGATAAGTCTGAACGTCACAAACTGCCATCAGACTCGAGACAGAGGCACGTGGGTGGACATGCGGCTTCAAACGCGATAGATGTGTGCGCGCGTTGACGCCCATAAATCAGCCATTCACTTCGCATTTAGTGCTGAGGGACGGAAGTCTCGCCTGTCCTCTTTAAGGAAGACAAAAATATATATATTTTGGGTCTATAGTTACTGTTCTTAACTCTGGTTCATTGGTTAATTTTGGTGAAAACTGTGTCTGTCTGTGTGTGTGTGTGTGTGTGTGTGTGTGTGTGTGTGTGATGTTCCTCATAAGCATTCTTTCCACTCTCCTTCTTTCTCTCACTGTGTGTCCACTCATCTTTTCCCGCAGAGATTGATTTTGTGTCGTGCACCGGTGTTAGAGATGCTGAGTTACACACACACACACACACACACACACACACACACACACACACACACACACACACACACAAATATATAGACACACACCTTAATAAATAGACAAACAAATTCCAGCCAGAAAGACACGACAGCAACAGCAGTACTTACACAGTAACCCTAGACCCGTAAAGATATTCGTTCCATAAAGAAATTCATTTCATTTAAGCCCGCTTTTAATATCAGTTATTCAATTAATAACAAAATATTAGTTTTTACACAATGCAAATGCAAATCAACAAGTTAACAACTTTCATACTGTAAAGAATTGATGGATTTTATAGAAAAAAGATGGAAAAACTAACATGTCCCATATCTAGAAAAATAAATTAGCATGTTGTACAAATGTAAAAGAGGAAGGTGATGTGGTTTATGTTTTTTTTTTTTGCATGTATGTACAGAGAGGTGGGTAGAGTAGCCAGAACATGCTCAAGTGAGAGTAGCTGTATTTTAAAATAATATTACTGAAGTAGAAGTAAAAAGTATTCAGTGAAAATACGACTCGAGTACGGAGTAACTGTCTCAATCGTAATGTCCAATAAAGTTTTTAGAAATTATAATAATTATATATAATAATTATATTACTATTAATAAATATAACTTTCAACATATACTGTATATACACAGTACACAGTATATACAGTATATTATATTAAATGTATATTATAGTATAATTATAATAATTATATATGCTAATATTGCAACATTCAGAGAAACAGCTAAACAGACCGTGACACGTTTCCTCAGGTTAGAAGTCGAGTTTTTATATGCTGACAGAAAAAACACCGCAGTATGAAGCTGTTGTTTTGCACTTTGTGTAAACAAAACATGCTTTGTACTGTATATGATGCCAGGGATGTCGGCTAAATTTTTTTCCCCCCCTATGCCTCCAGTTGGTGTGTGGTCATGTGACTACATGTGATTATTGTTGCTGCGTCTGATTGGTGAAACGCAGTCATGTGGTAGATCTACCGGCTGCATGTGTAGACTAAATGGTTATAAAAGTAACAAGTCGAGTGTAGCGGAGTGAAAGTAGCGTTTCTTCTTTACAAATATACTCAAGTTAAAGTAACAAGTATGTGCAGTAAAATTACATAGAAGTAATTTAGAAGTAATTCTACGGATCATAGAAGCATAACCCGTTCCGGAAGTGGGCTCGTATTCCAAAACACTCGTAATCCAAATTTAATTTTCCCATAAGAAATAATGGAAACTTAAATTATTCCTTCTACAGCCCAAAAAAATAAATATATAAAAATAATTAATACAAAATATAAAGTAAAAATTAAACAAATTAACCTGCACTTTACCTTTTAAATAAATCCCGGCAGTTTCCCTTTGTGCACGCAGGCGCTGTGTATGTGTGTGCGTGTGTGTGTGTGTGTGTGTGTGAGGCTAGAGTAAGTGGAGACTCTTGCTTTCAGCCCCTCCTATCTCCCCCTTCTCATCTTACACATTAAAACTTTCTCCTCTCATTTAAACACACTCGCACACATTAACTGAAAGACTTTTGTTCTCTTTTAAATTATTAAAGCTTCTCCGCTTTATTTGAATGTTGCTTGCGACAGCGTAACAGCCTGTTAATCCATGCTGGTGTAGTGATGAGATGGACAAACTGGTCGATGCCCGTTCTTTTATTTGCTGCATTATCAGGTTATAGTACAAACTTTCGTGTGGATCCTGCACTTAAATCCAACTAAAAAAACTACTGAAGAACAAAACTCAGGCTCTATATCCTAGCTTACATCTCGCATTCGCGTTCACACACACACACCGGACTGCATTACCCACAATGCATCTCCCGCACTGGACTACACTTACATAAACAGCGATCATAAATCAACGTCTCTCTGCCGCTACACTGTTTTATCTGAAAATTAGCAATAAACATCACTAATGACACTCGTGTGAGCGCAAACTAACAGAATCACTGCTGGAAAGTAAAACAAACAAACAAATAAACCAGCACCTCACCTCTGAAAAGATTAGCGAGTTTCTTCGAAGAGCAGAGTGTGTGTCTCTCGCCTTAATTTCTGTGTGTTTGTGAAGGGGGCTTCACTCACACACACACACACACATAGTCAGCACAGTGTCAAATTACGCTTGGGCACACACACACACACATCGCGGTGAGGAAGAAAACTAATTTTTAACCTCTGAGAATTTCTTTTGCTTTACTCGCGCGCACACACATGTGTTAAAAGAAACATTACACACGCTGTACACACCCACTTCCGAACACAAAATAAAATGTGTGTTTTACACACACACAGGGTCACAGTGTTATAGTAAACAGTACGCGTGCACGGATGTTGATTATACCAGTAAGAGGCGAGCACTAAGACCCAGCAGGGGAGACGATTCTGCAGCGCAAGAGAGAGAAAAACCATTGGCTCAGTTGTGATCACGTGACGCTCGGGGTCAAAACAAGAAGCGCATGCGTGAAACATAATACTCGGTGCTCGTAAACCAAGACAATGCTTGTTTTTCAAGTCATAATTCTTAAAAATCTTTGCTCGTCTTGCAGAACACTCGTAAGCTGCGTTACTTGTAATCTGAGGTTTTACTGTATATGTGTGTATATATATACACACACACAAACAGACACACACACACACTAGAGGTCCACGTGAGTACCAAAACCTTCATAGCAGGTCACCCTTTAAAGAAAATCCCAACACAATTAAGGATGCTAATCACTTAGACGTAGGCGCTAAACTTTTACATTGATTCTAAAATGGTGAAAGTGATAGTGTTTCTGAAACAGAGTGGTGTACTGATTTTGTCTTTCTGACACACACACACACACACACACACACTCTCACACACACACTCTCACACACATTTACTCATCATGTCAGTCCCATCTCACACGTAGGAAATTGGTTAGCGTGTCCTGTCGCTAGCTGAGAATGGAGTGTTGAGGACGTGACAGGAAGCAATAGCAGATAAATGTTTTTGTTTCTGTTTTTTTTTTAATTATCATTAGTTTTTCGTAAAACTTAAATAAAGACTAAAAAAAGAGAAGCCAGCTGTCCGTTACACAAAAAAGTAACCTAAAGTAGGGAACACTTGAGTGGAATATCATTTTTTAATTTTTTTTTATTCTAAAGTTGGTGTGTGGGATTCAGATTCAGACCAATGATGTCATCAGTTGTGTTTACATGGCCAATATATTCGAGTAAAATCTTGCTCTTTTTGAGCATTTAATCTTTAAATCTAGATGCACATGTAGCAGAATATGAACGCGGTTGTATAATTCTAGTTAACTATCATTTTTATTATCTGCAAAGACTTGATTTTCTTTATTGAGGTTCATTATACTCCAGCGGTTAACAGCACGTGCTTTAATTGCTGATGTGATTAAGTAAAATGGATTTTTTAACGAGGAAGGGATAATAATCCACACACAAGTGTGTTGGATTTGACGAGGTGTAAAAGTGACATAACACTTCATTGTCGCTGCAATAAACGACCAACGCTTACAGCTAATCCTGTCCCTGTAGTAGCTTTCCGTCAGGCGTCGTGATTAATTATCATGGTGATTATAAAGCTTTAGTGTGCTGTATTGTGTAACAAATGATATTTGCGTAAATAAGGAGATCGACTTCACAAAGTCGTGCTACATTAACAAGAGGAATTAGCAAGGTGTAGCTCATTAAGAAACTGGATTAGCGGATGAATTAGCATTATGTTCTGTGATGTGGATTAGCACATATTAGCATTATTCTGTGAGCAGTATTAATAGTTTAATACTTTACTGAGCATACAAGGAGAATTAGCATATGTACACTAAAGGGATTAGCGCACAGATTAGCATGTTTTACTGCATACAGTATAAAATATTTGTTTAAATAGTGAATTTTTTTTCACGCAAACCGGGATCTTTAGGTTGTTTAAAGAGTGAAAACATGAATTATCATGTTGAATCATGAGAAGTGAGAAGATTAGCATGTTCTATAAAGTCAAAAAGTATATATACTGTGGGTTAGTATGTTTTACGCCACAAAATTGTACAATTAGCTTGTTTGAAAAAGTAAAAAGATGGTTTACAGCATAAATATGTAAGATTTTACCGCATAAAAATATATTAATTATAATGTAACCGGGCAATAAAAATATAATTTCCCATATAAAGCCTGAAGAATTAGATACAGTTCTACACTGAGCTCACAAACTGAGCTTCTATCCCGACTGTCATTCACCTTCCGGCAGTTCCCTCGTCTCCTGATGGAATCATTAATACATTTAAAGAGTGGCTTGAGTTTGCGCTCTGAGCACGAGTGACGGTAATAAATGAGTTTTTCACATGCTGGGAGTCTGTAAGCATCTTGGAGGAAAACACTTTCTGTACGGGAACATCCTGGGCTTTTAATAAGTTGCTATTTAAAAAAAAAAACAATACTTTTAAAGGAGATGTTCAATTCTACTTAAAAACAAACAAACAAACAAAAAACGTCTGTTAGTATTACATTAGTTATCAAAGAGTAATACAGCGTCCTGAGAATCAATTATTATTTAACCATTAACCACAAATGATTATTATAGTTTTCTGAAAAATCAGCATGTAAACTCTGACTGCAGCTCAGCTCGCACTGATGTGTAATCGTTTCTATAGCAATGGCTCATTCACACAAACCGCGCAAACTAAAAAAATCTCCATAGAGAGACATTAATATTTATGGAGTCTCCAGTGTCAGCACTTTGTAAAGTTTTTTATACACTTCTTTTGTGGATTCTTGTTAATATTATTATAATATTATATACAATAATACAGTACAATTATAATCGGTAGTAACAGAGTGCTAACAGTAGCTCCCCAGCATGTTTTATTTTATATTTTATAAAAACTTTATTAAACTAAATTTTGTATATAAAAAATTATAATAATAATCCTAAAAATAACTCAACACATTAAAAACTTTTTTTACTATTAAAAAAGGATGAACATAGTAACCTTCTGGATGTTTTTACACTCTTATGTGTTCATTCTGTTCATTATGACATTCTATGATACTAATCTTATAAAATATATGCGAAATGTTAAAAATATGTACCCACTCATGCTTAGGGAAATATTAAATAAATACAATATTTAATCTTGCAAAAACAGTTTAAAAACAAATATAAATTTTTCTATTTATATATTATTACGTTATACTTCTGAAATATATCCATAGCTGCCTGATCCTGCCACAAGCTGATGTCACTCAGCACCGAGACACGGTTCATGAGAATTATTGATTCCTAAAGCTGCACTCTGATGATGCTGGACATCATAACCCATGATGCATTTATGGTTAGAAAAAAGAACATTTGAATCCATTTACCGAAAGAGATTTTGTTTGCAGCATTATTATTATTATTCTTTTTTAAACCTGATGCAATTTGGCCAACCACAAAGTGGCATGCGAATACCAAAATCAATACCGGTCTGATATTTAAGTTGGTCATTTACAGTGATGGCCTGCTTTTACCTTATTTTATGTATTTAAAATGTATCTGATTTCAACCTGAAACCTGGTCATGTTGCTTTCAGTTTATCTAGATGATGGTTCTGTTCCCTGTTTAGTTGGTGCACAGGGCAGATGAGGGGCAGAATTTTACAGAGCAGAAGTAGCAGATATACATCTCAATATCTAAGGAGATTATGGGAGATTTTGGGTGGCTTCAGCATTCTTTTACAGTGTAGAAAGAAATAACAATCAGGAACGGCCATGGAATTAGAAAGTGATCCCAAACTTTTGAGTGGTCGTGTATCCAAATTATAATCAGTGTTTAGACTGTGTGTTTACAGCACCAGGGTTAGCGTTATTCCTCATCATGCTCTACGAGTAATAAAATCTTGGTTTATTTGATGAAGGTCATCTAACAACAGACCAGCGATGAAAGAAAACGACTATGTTCTGTTCATCTCAACAATTAGCATGATCCTTGAACTGGATTCTTTATTAAGTAAACCGGAACATTTTTCAGGCTAAGCTTGAGCCTACACGAAGAAGCCTACAGTTCTCATCTTCCTCCATCACCGCTAGCTGTCCTGTCAGTTTGCTGAACTCTTCCTAGCAGCAATGCTAACACTGACTTTAACCTGTTGGGCTTTGTTTAACCTTGTCCTGGGCTTATTTTAACCAAGTCTCCAAGTCCAACTCAAGGAAGTAGAGTTAGCAATGGTTTTATTTAATTTATTTAGTTGAATTTAGGTGTTGTTTAAGTTGTATCCAGCCTTTTCATAGTAAACACCCAATTTTGATATTTGGTTAGTTTTCTATTGGCAGTTAAGCTACATGTTTCCCTAATAACACGGTCCTGACTTTTAAACACATGAATGCTCTAAGTGTGTCCAGGGCCGCCGCTCTGGCAGTGGTCAGAGTCAACCTCATAACTTTTCTGTCGCTTGCACTGAGCCGTAACCTTAACCTCACTCTTTAAAAAGAGGAAATCACACTGCAGGTTATAGTTGTGCCACTCGATGCATAAGCGTCTAATTAACACCTGTAATTGAGCTGCAGGGAATGAAAAGAACTGTTTAAACCCAGTAACACCTTCGTTACAGCGGTGCATCTGTAATGGAACATCTGGCAACCTCATCCAAACACGTGAGAAGAAAGAAATACAGAGGTGTGAGGAATAAGGAGATACGTAGGATACGGAAGAGTTTGGGATGCTCAAGTGCACAGATTACTGACAATTCTACTGAATACTGAAATGTATGGTAAAACAGGTCTGTGGAGTAGAGGAGTGAATGAAACACGGTGGTGGTGCATGGAATACTGGAGTGAATGGAACATCAGTGTGTACAGTTTATAATAGGGATATACTGATTTGAACTGATTCTGTTATAGTGATTGGAATGGATTAGTGAAATATACTGACATGTAGGATGATGAGAATACATCATATTGGAATATGGAATACTGAAGTGTAGAGAATCCTGAATCCAGCTTCCTAACTGGGAAAAAAAAAAAACTGTGCTGTAAACATGTAACAAATAATTAAATTATAATCTTATATAATATGGTCTTATACTGAAGTGTGGGATGTGTATGGAATATTGAAGTGTACTCAATACTGAGTAAAATATACTGGGTTGTTGGAATACGTACAACATATTTATGTATACAGAAGAATAAAAAGTGTGGAAGACACACACCGAAGCTGTTCGATCCCATTAACATTTTCATTATAGACGCAAATATCTAAATATCCTGCAAGATGTTATAATGTAATTGCAATGATCTCTGGATGTCCTCCAGTGATGTTATTGTATTAAATTTAACACTAGCAGCTAATCCATATGTCCCCCTAGTCTCACACACCGGCAGGGAGCTGCTTGGGCAAAGACCTCGTTACTGCTCTCACCGGGAACATGGAGACTCTGCGCCAGGTTGGCACTGTGCCCCCAAAATAAAGATCATTAACTGGCCCCTGCTCATTGGCCTCTCTTCAGCACTCCCAGTGTTTCTGTAAAAACACAAAGACATCTTTTTTTTTCTTCTTACAGAGTTCAACCTGATCATTATTTTTAGAGCTGTCTTCCTGTGTGATGTTTTTGACGTGTCTCAGACACTGACGTGTTTTAATCCTCTGCGTAAGAGCAACGTGTTCTGTCCGGCTTCATAGCAAGACTTGTGATTTACTGTGTAAATTATTATCTTATTCTTTAATTAGCAGGAAAGTGTCAAGCGTACAGACCAGTGAAGTGTGTATTTATAGTACAGAGGTGTACAGAGTACTGGAGTCCAGGGGATGCTGGTGTGTATGGAATATTGAGGTGTTGACAATGAAGTGAATACTGAAACATGCAGAATATCATGCCCGTGCCATCAGGGAAGAAGAAATCCATTGATGGAAAAACATCAGATCATCAGCTGACTTAATGCTGGCACATAATGTCGCAAGCAATCCCAGATCCTACCACTGAACCCTACAGAAACTAACCCTTACTGGTTTTAATATTGCATTTTACAGTTCCTAACCCATTTTTATTGGGTTAATAATATTTATCTTGATGCAGGACAATAAGTTCACCCTCCTGGAACAGAGTAACCTCTTTGACCACAAGATATGTCTTCTGATCTGGTTATTTCAGCAGTGAGACACACCTCACTGCATCAGGTTGGGGTATATAACCTGTTATAGCAGAACCACATTATTTACTGCCGTAATTATCCATTGGAAGGCTTTAACCCAACTGCTTAGTTGAACCCAGGGGGTGACTTTTGTTTAGTCCGGCGCTGTAGAATACTTGCTTGTACAGAATACTGAGTTATACACTGAATAATGAAATGTATGATTAACTCAAGTAGTGAAAGAAACACTGCAGTGTATGGAACACTGGAGCATATACTGTAGTATAATGGAGTGTATGAAATATTGTACTAAGCAGTATGGAATACTGAGGAACACATAATACTGAAGTGTGCATATAATGCTTACGGTACATGTACAGTATGAAATGCTGAGGTGTGTTGAATGCTGAGTAGTAAGGACTGTCGGAGTATAGAGAATACTGAGACATACTGAATACTGAGGTGTATGGAATAGTGATGTGTAATGAATACTGAAGTCTACAGAATGTTGAGGTTATACGTAAATGTATTCAGTACAGAAGTTCACGGAGTACTAAAGTTCACAGAACGCTGACAAATATGAAATGCTGAAGTGTGAGGAATACTAAAGTGTATGAAATGCTGAAGTGCCCATTGTTGAAAATAAAAAGTGTAGTGTACGGAATGCCGAAGTGTATGATGTAGTGAAGTACTGGAAATGCTGAAGTGTACAGCCTACTGAAGGGTCTTGAAACAACTAACTTGTATGAAATTTGGAAATGTGCAAAATACTGATGTATACAGAAAACTGGTGTGTACTGAATTGAACCGAAGCGTCCAGAACATTGAGGGGTCCATACAGTAATAACGAATTACATGATTACTGCTTTTCACTGTGTGGCAGTTTTGCTAAAAGGAATCTCAGCGGTAAGGACACATCTGTACCCAAATTTGGCTAAAACAAGTTTTCTGTAACTTTGATCTCAATCTCACCTAGCACTTTTGTCTCTCTCCTAATCTGTGACGGTACAGTATGTTATAATTTTTTTTTTAAAACCTTATTGATTATTAAGTTTTGTGAAACGTTGTACTAATGACTGATACCGGCTTATGTGAAACACACACACACACACAGGCTTTTTTTTGTCTTGAATTTTTCAGGCATCAGTGACAATGCGCCACAAGCTCCCAATCCGATTAGGATGCCGAGTCCCGAATCTTTGCTATCGGGTCGTGTGGCTGATGACGCACGTGAAGACGAACTCTCCATCAGATACCAAGTTCAAGCAGAGGACACTGCGTTTTCCTTCTCACGCCCTCCTGAGGAGTGTGTGAGTGTGTGTGAAAGAGCAAGACACAATGTTGTACGTGGGAGATGGTCAGGAAGAGCCGGAGGTGTGAGACGTGTGACACACTCGTCCTTGAGTGAAGAGTCGAAGGGGAACATTGTGAAAGGTGAGTCAGTAACACATGATAACTTCAGTCCATTTCATGTCTACCGTTTTTCCAGGTGAGCCTCTTCTACACAACACACACACACACACACACACACACACACACACACACATACCTCATAAAACCACAGAAACCCATAGAAAGTGAAGGGTGCCAATATTTAAAATTGTGTTACATATTCTATAGTGTAGAGTGACCCTAAAGAGTGAACAAAGTAAAGAGGAAGCGGATTGGGATCAGAAGCTATCACAGGAGTAAGTTGGGACGTTCTTGGACTAAATTAGAGAGAAAAACAAACTTAAACCGCTAACTAGCTAGCTAGGGTGCTTCTCTCAGGACCGTGTAAACAACTTATTGTGGTGATGTTTTAATCTAATGTACACACATTTCATAAAACCATATTGTTTAGTTAATTGACACAAACAAAACTACACAAGCAAATACTTAATATCATGACGACAATTCTGTGGCTAATCAGTGATACATGCTATTTCTTCCCTAATCTGAGTGCTAATCCGTCTGAATGCTAATCCGTCTGAATGCTAATCCGTCCGTCCATTTCTGCTAGCTGAACGATTGCTTTATAAAGGTCACATGACATCACAGCTGCCATATTGTTTCACATTGACGAGAGATAAAACTGGATTATTGATCACTGAGAATTTGCAAAACCATACACTAAAGCTGTTTTAATCCACACACACACACACACACACACACACACACGCAGGCTCGTGAGGTGTGTTCATGAGGGTCGAATTCTGCTGAACCGTTTCTTTAACTGTCCCTTTAACTGTCCTTTGTCCCTTTAACATTTAGTATCATCTTTAATCTTTTTGTCACCTGTGTGTGTGTGTGTGTGTGTGTGTGTGTGTGTGTGTGTGTGTAATGAGGTGTGAAATTAACCCTCAGTGTGCACTTTTACCTGCCGGTGTGTATCAAGTGTCAGTACACATTGTATGTGTGTGTGTGTGTGTGTGTGTGTGTTATAACTCAAATTATATTGTGCTTGTGTGTGTGTGTGTGTGATGCAGAACCTGCATAGTTCCAACACCTTCCCTTTCTTTCTTTCTTTTTTCTTTCTTCCTTCCTTTCTTTCTTTCTTTCTTTCTTTCTTCCCTTCCCTCCCTCCCTCCCTCTCTCATGCATCCGTTTTTCCTTTGTCTCCGATTCATTCTCTCCTCTTTTTGTGCTCCTTTACTCATTCGTTTCCACACTCACGTTTTCCATCTTTTCCTTTCTTCTTCTATCTTTCTCTCATCTTTTGCTCTCTATTTCTCTTTGTGTTTTTAATTCCTTTTATTTGTTTCCAGAAAGCTCTCTTTTCCATTTATCACTTGAAGACAGTTCGACATACAGACACTGAGAGACTGAGGAGACAAAGAGACAGAGACAGAGATTTTTAGACAATGAGACAGAAACAGAAAGACAGACAGTGACACTCGGACAGATAGAGATAGAGACATATCACAGGAGACATATAGGGAGACAGAATGACAGACAGATAGGCATACATTAGGACAGACAGACAGACAGACTGAGGATGAAGCAAAGGAAGAAAAAGACAGACAAAAAAAGAAGGAGAGCGAAAGAGAGACAGAGAGGGAGAGATAAATCAAGACAAACAGAGACGAAGATGACGTAAAATGCAGAGAAAGTAGGAGACAGACAGAAAGACAGACAGATCAGAACTTGTGTATATTTCTTTCTTTTTTTTTTTTTTAGCGCATATTTCAGACTCCTGTCCTCTTCTCACATTCCAATACGGTCTCAGGTTTGGTTAACGTTATCAGGGACACGAGTTTGTCCTGATCAGCCCTTGATTTCTCTCTCACACACACACACACACACACACACACACACACACACACACACACACACACTCCTCTAATGTTTAAAACACATAATTTAGTCCAACTCGGGTTCGGCTGCAGTCCACACAGCGGGACCGGCAACGTCCACCTCTCCACCTCTCCGTCTGCTTCATCACCTCATTAAAAAAAACAATATGGTTACGTTCATACCAAACACTTAACAGGTGGAAATATTAACTCCGCCCCTCTGTCTATCAAAAATGTCTGTGTGTGACATCAGAGGCGTGTCTTAGCACACAAGAAGTTGAGCGAGGTGTGAATAATGACATGAACCATGGCTGATCTTCTGGGTTTGACACGTGTAACCTGTTTTTTTGTTTGCATGCTTTTACTTTTAAAAGTGTTTGCAGGTTTTTTTTTAACCGTGCATGATTTCTTTTATATGCAACTTTTACACATTAAAGGTTAAAGCTTTTATACTCTAACACAAACAATTCATATATTTAACAATACTGCTGAAAAAACATTGGGGACAAAGTGTTCTCTTCATTTTTTGAGCAGATTATTTGCACTATTTTATTTATACTAAACTCAAACCAGGTGTATACTCTCTCTCTCTCTCTCTCTTTCTCTCCCTCTCTCTCTCTCTCTCTCTCTCTCTCTTTCTCTCCCCAGAGGAATTTTAAGACATTTATAATTATTTTTATGAAATCTCTTTTACAATATTATTGACTCATCTTCAGTAAGCTTCGGTTCAGGAGAATCTGTGTGTGTGTGTGATATTTATTCATTGCTCACTTGATCAGAAGTGAATAAGTTCTTACCTAGGCAGCCTCCTGAGTGTCTTGTAGTGTCCACTCTAACCTCACCAAGCGTATGGCACATTTGTCTGCTCGTATTCTCTTCCTCGAACGACTTTGACGTCATTTAATAATGAAGCTCTTACACTGAGACCCAAATTAATCACTTACTAGTGGAGCTTTAATCACTTACTAGTGATTTTTTAAACATGTAATTCTGAATTTGAAGATTATGGTGATCTTGTAACATTAAAATAAAACCTATTAAATTTTTTGTGGCTCAAAATATGCATCACAACTGCTCATGCACGATTTATTGAGCTTTTCGAGGCCCGAGCTGCGTTCCACTCCGAAGTGCACTTCACAGGGTGCTCCCTACTCCCTGCTCCGTTTGTAGTGAATGTCGGTGAAGTGAACTTCCCTCGCCAAAACTCCACCATTCGGAGCGTCCTGCAACGTCACCAGCTCTGACATCACTTCCTCCGTGCGTTACCATGTTACCATATTTTCACACTACGGATATTAAATATTGAATATTTATTAAAACAAAAACTGATACTATTATAAAACATATGGTTTTGAAACCTGTTAATAAATTATTAATTATTATTATTGATATTGATCGATTAAAGATGAACTGAGATTCATTTATTTTTTACAGATTACTAGCCTATATAATACTAAGGATTTCTTGATTAAATTAAATTATTGTGTCATATTAATATGATGTCGTCATCGATAATAACGACAGTAAATATATAAATCTTTTCTCAAGCTCCATTCTTTTCATGCTCCAGAGAGACACAATAACTTAATGGATATTTTTTCGTTTACTTTTTCGGTGAATGAAGATTTATTTTATAAATAATAAATAATATAATAAATAATATTTAATAATATATTTATCGTTCTGTATTAGGGTAGTCAGTCTATCAGTCACACCTCCTGTTCACTACTTAAGCCACATAATTATCACCAAAATCATCACTGTGGGCGTGTCCCAAACCACATTCAATACATAGGCCTTATGACACTCAAAACTGTCATAGCATTAATACTGTGGGCGTGTCCCAAACCACACACCCGAGTCTCCGTACAGTGCACATCATCGGTCCACAGTGGGCGTGTCCCAAACCACACACCAGATTTTCCGTACAGTGCACAGAATCACTCCACTGTGGGCGTGTCCTGAATCACACCCCCTTTATTTACGCTACAGGCCACCTACAACCCTTTATGTCCATATTTGGGTTACATAAACACATTATCTCCCTGTGAACGTTCTGAAAACAAAACAAAACATGAAGCTAATATACATAAATTTGTTTGGAATACCTACAGTCTTCTTTTATTACTTTAAAAAAAGACACTCAGTGGCAGTGTATCTATACGATCGGTACGAAATATTTCCGTATTGATTTTTCGCTCTGGCTCTAATCCCTCAGGACGAGGGAGAGTAATGATACATTTATGATGCGGCTTGGTGTCTTGGTGTGGAAAGAGACAGCTCCTTAAATCCCTGCTTTACTGCCTGTATTTTATCTTATATATTTCAGATAAAGTTGAGTGCATGTCAGAGTTAATGGATGTCCCTTTGAATAATCTCCTCATCCTCATCTCTATTAGTGCTGAAATGAGAACAGGTCTTGGACGAGGATTCGGATTTTTGGACTAGATTCCTGCAATGTCGTTTACTGAAGTTTCTTAATCTGTCCTCGTCTTCTGGCGCTTATTAAATAAAAAAAGCACGCTGCCAGAGGTCATCGATGTGTGTGTCAGTGTATGTGTGTGTGTGTGTGTGGGAGAAAGAGAAAGAGAGAGAGGGAGAGAACTGCTGCAATGCAGGGATCTCTGATCCTGAGCCATCGCTAATCGCTTGAGCGCTTTGGCAGCGTAAGGGAAACGCGCGGCCGTCCATCAGCACCAAAACACTGTGTATCAGCCCTCCATTAGACTCCATTAGCAAATAGTAATTACTCAGCACACACACACACACACACACACACACACAAAACTGCTTGAAATATAAGACTAATTTAACTAATAGTAATTGGTACCAATAAGCCCCACCCACAGAGTTTGATTGATAGCACAAATGGGGAATATGTTTGCAAAAAGCATTTGGCTTCATTCTTGGTTAAGTTAAAATAAAATAAAGGAATTGCAATTTTACACATTTTTGCATGGATTGTGTAATTATTCTAAAAAATATATAAAAATAATGCAAACACAATTGCTTGAATTATACTGTAAAAACAATTCAAGGGGGATGGATGGTCTGGTCAGGTACTTTTTTTTGACGTTTAAGCTAGGGGAAAAGCAAACGGGGAAAGGTGATTGGCTTTGAATTTTGCCGAATTTACCGACTTGTGATTTGCCGAAAGAAGCAGCCGCACAGTGTCCAGGTGACAATATTGAATTCTGATTGGCTAATCACCGTTATTTATAGTTTAATAAATCATACGTACAGTAGTAGATGATCATACGTAGAAAGTTTTCATATTTCATTTTCATGACAAATTTTACATAATACACAGCATTATTAATCTAAAGGGGGAGGAGGGTAAGGGGGGGATGATGGTTTTACAGAGGCGATGGTTTTTGTCATTTTTTCTTAACAGGAGGGGTTGGTGGTGGGGGGTGTCTTTGTGTCTTTATCCTGGGGCTTTATTAATTTCATCGCGGCCATAAGATCCATGGAGTGGATATAATAGCTGATGAAATTTCTGCAGTGACTGCACTGTTAACGAGAATGTCTCGTGCATGCTAATAAAGACACACACACACACACACACACAAACTTGTATTGTACTTGTGGGGACCAAAGTCCTTAGATTGATGTTTTACTTATACAGTAAAAATGCACACGAAAGTGAAATAAAAGGAGGCGTGGCCATGATGCATTAATCTGTGTGAGGAGGTGTGGCCTCTGTGTTTGTTCTAGCGGAGGGGTGTGGCCTCTGTGACTTAGTTCCAGTGACTGGGTGTGGCTTTTGTAGCTAAGCACTAATAAGGGGTGTGTCTTTTCGTGTCAGTGCCAGTGATGGAGTGTGGCTTCTTTGTCTTAGCTTCAGTAAAGTGTGTCTTCTGGGTCAGTACCAGGGAGGGGGTGTGGCTTCTGTGTCTTAGTTCCAGTATGGGGGTGTGGCTTCGGTATTTTAGTGCTAGTAGGCCTAACGGGTGTGGCTTCTGTCAGTGAGGGGGCGTGGCTTCTGTATCTTAGTGCTAGTGAGGGGTGTGGCTTCTTGGTCAGTGCTAGTGAGGGGGTGTGGCTTTTGTGTCATTGCTAGTGAGGGGGTGTGGCTTCTGTCTCTTAATGCTAGAGAGGGGTGTGGCGTCTGTCTCTTAGTGCTAGTGAGGGGTGTGGCTTCTGTGTCAGTACTAGTGAGGGGGTGTGGCTTTTGTCTCTTAGTGCTAGTGAGGGGTGTGGCTTCTGTGTCAGTACTAGTGAGGGGGTGTGGCGTCTGTCTCTTAGTGCTAGTGAGGGGTGTGGCTTCTGTGTCAGTACTAGTGAGGGGGTGTGGCGTCTGTCTCTTAGTGCTAGTGAGGGGTGTGGCTTCTGTGTCAGTACTAGTGAGGGGGTGTGGCTTTTGTCTCTTAGTGCTAGTGAGGGGTGTGGCTTCTGTGTCAGTACTAGTGAGGGGGTGTGGCTTCTGTTTCTTAGTGCTAGTGAGGGGTGTGGCTTCTTGGTCAGTGCTAGTGAGGGGTTGTGGCTTCTGTCTCGTAGTGCTAGTGAGGGGTGTGGCTTCTTCGTCAGTGCTAGTGAGGGGGTGTGGCTTCTGTCTCGTAGTGCTAGTGAGGGGTGTGGCTTCTGTGTCAGTGCTAGTGAGGGGTGTGGCTTCTGTGTCAGTGCTAGTGAGGGGCGTGGCTTCTGTCTCGTAGTGCTAGTGAGGGGTGTGGCTTCTTTGTCAGTGCTAGTGACAGGGCATCTGTGTCTTGTGCATCCTTGTTTTAGAGAGGTGGCATTACATCTGCATCCTTGCCCCATTAAGGGGTGTGGCCTGTGTTTTTATCCTTGTCAAGGGCTACTGAAGGAAGCAAGCTCTTTTTTTACATCTTTCTCTCTCTCACACAGTTTACCCCCAGTACTTTATATATTTATACACACATGAAACCACATATATCATACGCACTGAAAATGTATTTAAATTAATTTAACAGAATAATAATTTTCGCTCTTTGTGACTCTTTTTTGAATAATCATGTTTGTCTCGTAGTCGCACACAAACTGCAGTGTTACAGACGACTCCTACGTGAGTCTCAGATCATCCAGATTTACAGCACATTCACTAATTGCTGCAGTAAACTGTACACACACACACACACACACACATGGGTTAGACATTTACACACTGGACCAAAGGTAATTAAAGCTTTTAATTATGCAGAATGCCTGGGAAAACTCGAACGAGAAAAAAGAGGAGAAGCACTCGTCCTTCAGAGGGAAATTTGCTCATCACGTACTCATAAAATTCTAATGAGAAAAGTCACATTTTGGGTTTTGCTAGATAACTAGTCACGTCAAACACAGATGTGCATCACAAAGTCAAAAGGAAGCGCTTTGAATCCAAACTAAGGAACAAGCGAATCTCTTAAAATAACATAAGCTCAGTCAACATCATTGAGTTAATAAAATTGAGTTAATAAAAGAGTGGGGAAAAAGCAATTTAGCAAAATTAGATCAATAGTATGTTTTAATAAATCTGATTAATCAAATCTAAATCTGGTGAGCCATTATATTAAAATCAACACACTATTTAGATGACATAGCTCAAAGAGCTAGCAATAGAAGCCTTATTAACTTTATAAGCATTACTCTTGCCCTATATTCAAAACTAGCTTAACAAAATGTGCTAACGTCAAATGATGCAAATCCTTAACAGGACTTTCATACCGGATCGGTCGTGGCCCGGGTTAACAACGACCACCACTGATGCTGTTGACCTACAGGGCACTGGTGGAAATTGGGCTACTGTTGGTTTAAGAAGGAGAGGAGGAAGGCGTGTTCATAGGCAGAGAGAGAAGAGGAAAGAGAAGAGTTTAGGAGTGACAGTAGGGACTTTGAATGTTGGGACTATGACAGGGAAGGCAAGAGAGTTGGTTGACATGATGCAGAGAAGGATGGTGGATCTACTGTCCAGGAGACCAGGTGGAATGGTAGCAAGGCTAGAAGCTTAGGATCAGTTTTCCAGTTGTTTTACCATGGTGTGGATAGGACAAGAAATGGAGTAGGAGTTATTCTGAAAGAGGAGTTTGTTAGGAATGTTCTGGAGGTGAATAGCGTATCAGACAGGTTGATGGGTATGAATCTGGAAATTGATGATGTGATGTGCAATGTTGTTAGTGGTTATGCCCCACAGGTAGGATGTGAGTTAGAAGAGAAGGATAAATTTTGGAGTGAGTTAGATGAAGTGATGCAGAGCATCCCCAGAGGTGAGAGAGTGGTGATTGGTGCAGGTTTTAATGGACATGTTGGGGAAATGAACAGAGGTGATGAGAATGTGATGGGCAGATTTGCTCTTCAGGACAGAAACATTGAAGGACAGATGGTGGTGGACTTTGCAAAGAGGATGGAAATGGCAGTAGTAAATACTTTCTTCCAGAAGATGCAGGAACATAGGGTGACATATAAGAGTGGAGGCAGAAGCACTCATGTGATGGACTACTTCTTGTGTCGACGTCGTAATCTAAAGAAAATCAGTGACTGCAAAGTGTTGGTAGGGGAGAGTGTAGCCAGACAACACAGGATGGTAGTGTGTAAAATGACCCTGGTGGTGATGAAGGTGAAGAGGACAAAGGCAAAGCAGAGGACAAAGTGGTGGAAGCTGAGAAAGGAAGAATGTTCTGTAGTCTTTAGGGAGGAGATGAGACAGGCTATGGGTGGTCAGGAGGTGCTTTCAGTTTACTGGACAACTACAGCTAAGGTGATCAGGGAGACAGGTACTGTAGCAGGGTACTTGGTGTATCATCAGGAAAGGGGAAAATGGACAGGGAGACTTGGTGGTGGAGACCTGGAGGGAGAGGTGGATCTTTTACAGGTTGGCGAGGCAGAAAGATAGAGATGATGTGCAGCATGTTAGAGTGATTAAAGATAGAGATGAAAATGTACTGACAGGTACCAGGAGGGTAATGGGAAGATGAAAGGAGTACTTTAAAGAATTAATGAATGAGTAAAATGAAAGAGAATGAAGAGTAGAAGAGGTGACTGTTGTGTTGCAGGAAGTAGCAAATCAGTAAGAGTGAGGTGAGGAGGGTTTTTAAAGAGGACGATGAGTGGAAAGGCTGTTGGTCCTGATGACATACCTGTGGAGGTATGGAAGTGCTTAGGAGAGGTGGCAGTAGAGTTTCTGACTAGTCTGTTTAACAAGATCTTAGAGAATGAGAGGATTCCAGGGGAATGGAGGAGAAGTGTATTGGTGCCGATCTTCAAGAACAAGGGAGATGTGCAGAGCTGTGGCAACTACAGAGGTAAAAAGGTGGTGAGCCATACAATAAAGCTGTGGGAAAGAGTAGTGGAAGCTAGGTTAAGGGCAGAGGTGAGCATTTATGAGCAGCAATATGGTTTCATGCCTAGAAAGAGTACATCAGATGCAGTATTTCCTTTGAGGATGCTGGTGGAGAAGTACAGAGAAGGTAATAAAGAGTTGCATTGTGTCTTTGTAGATTTAGAGAAGGCGTACGACAGGGTGCCAAGAGAAGAGCTGTGGTGTTGTATGAGGAAGTCTGGAGTGGCAGAGAAGTATGTTAGAGTGGTGCAGGACATGTAGGAGAGCTGTAAAAGACAGGAGGCAAAGCTGGAAGTAGCAAAGATGATGATGTTGAGGTTCTCTTTGGGAGTGACAAGCATGGATAGGATCAAGAATCCATCAAGAGTTCATCAGAGGGACAACCCATGTTAGATGTTTTGGAGATAAAGTCAGAGAGGCCAGATTGAGGTGGTTTGGACATGTTCAGAGGAGAGATGGTGAATATATCGGTAGAAGGATGCTGAGGTTGGAACTGCCAGGCAGGAGGTCTAGAGGAAGACCAAAGAGGAGATTTATGGATGCAGTGAGGGAGGACATGAAGTTAGTTGGTGTGAACTAACTTTGTGTCTTTGACGATGCAGAGGATGGAGTTAGATGGAGGCAGATGATTTGCTGTGGCGGCCCCTGAAACGGAACAGCCGAAAGAAAAAGACGAAGTCACATTGTTGTAAAACTTAGCGTACCATGTTACACATTATATTTTTGCCAAAACTTCGGTTTAGATGTCTTTGTAGTTACAATTGTGCTAGTTGATTGTTATGTAGTTTTGGGGTAAATGTGACGATACAAAGCTAGTGATGTGCTGAGTCTGTTTAGAAAAATCTAGTTTGATGTTAAGCCCGGATAAGAGTGATTTTTGTGTTAGTCTCTTTAGCAAAGCGTTACTTACAGATTTAAATTGTTTATCAAAAAGGTATTTTTTTGCGGTTTGGGCGATAATTATCTAGTTTACTGCTAGTTTGCTAGTAGCTTGTTAGCTTATGTGCTAAACGCTATTAGCTATTACTATAAAACTAGTAAATAATTGTAAGATGCTAATGTGTTTACTGTAATGCTAAACTGTGCCTTAGCATAATTTCTGTGGTTACTACATTAAAAAATCTAAAGCATAACTATATAACTAAGCACAGTAAGTCATGTAACCTGTAAGTCATGAGCTTCAAATGATCATATGCATCTTATAACATTCTCATATAAATAAAAGATACTAAACCTCATTTCTGAATATCAAAGATGCATTTATAAACATATTTATAATTAGTATTGCTAGATTTACTTTCTCAGCAAAATCCTTTGGAGAATATTTAAGTTCAGTAGCTGAAGTTTGTTGAGCCCTGTGTTAAAAAAAAAAACAAAAAAACAAAAAGAAGAAGTCAGTCTGAGATATAATTAAGATGAAGTACATTTTTGTAGCATTAGCGCTCCCGCGAGAGCCGTCTAGGTTCTCAATAAAGATGTTGTTTGAAGGCGAGGGGAACTCGGGACCTGTAAATGTTTTCGATACTACAGAAAGAGAGAGAGAGAGAGAGAGAGTGTTCGTGTGTGTGTGTGTGTGTGTGAATGGAAGAAAGAGAGAGACAGAGAGAGCATGTGTGTGTGTGTCTCTGTGTGTGTGTGTGAGAGAGAGAGATTATCAGTCATTTTTTGAATTTAAATATACATGATGAAATTATAGACATGAAATTGATTGTGCACTATGCTCTCATTACCAGAGATTATTCTCATAAAAATAAAAATTAAGTTTATTTGGGAGTTTCTTTAAAAGTCATTTTAAAAATAGTGTGAGATATAACAAAAAACAAAACCCTCAGACAATTACAACCTAATCAGCAATCTTTTACTTAATGACTTGCAGTACTTAGCATTACATACTGAATACTACTTATACTACTTATAGTATTTAGCTCAGCTAGTGTTTAGGCGGTCAGAGAGGCTAAAAGAGAGCACGCAACAGAAAGACAGGTAGAAAGAGAGACAGGCATGCAGAGACATACAGGCAGAGTGAGACAAAGAGATGACAAAGTAGAGTTGAACCTCATAGTTTGTTCGGAAACTGTGCGCATATATCAACACTCTATATAGCAAAGCAACTTTCCCCCATAAAAAATAATGGAAACTTTGATGATTCGTTCCACAACCCAAAATAAATCAAAATAAAACAAATTAACCTGCACTTTACCTTTGCAAAAAATTGTGACTGGTGTTAGACGAGAGCAGAAGTGGGGTGCGCACACACACACACACACACACACACACACACACACACACACACACTACTGGAATCACTCCTCTCATCTCCCCCACTTCTACAGCCTTTTAAACTTTTTTGTTCCTTCCCGGAGGCCATTGCTACAGTACAGTTACTAAAGAACTGTCACTACATTCGGACACTACATGTCTCTCATGTAGAACTTCAAGACCAAAACTGAGCTCTGCTGCAGAGGAGAAGTTCATTTAGAGTCATCAACATCTTCTGACCAATCAGAACGCAGCATTTAGAAGCACTTTGCCATATTTTAGACTAATATGTTTGTCTGGTCTGCCAAATGATATTACTGAATTTTAAAGTAAACACATAAAACATCCCTGTGTGTGTATGTGTGTGTGTGTGTGTGTAGGTGTGTGTCTGAGAAAAAATATAAGGTCTTTATTTTAAACATTGTTCTCTGGACACCACTATTGAAAATCCATAGCGTTTCATTAGTACTGGAGCAGAACTGATCGATCCTCAATGCCATCTCAGGATGAACAATTTGGGAATCGTTGGAATTTTTTTCTCACATCGATGGACTGCAGTTGTGTAAATGTTGTTTGTTCTTCACACAGGTTTGCTGTACAAGCAAGTCAGAGACAGGAGGTAAATTTGTTTTCCTGTGTGTGTGTGTGTGTGTGAGAGAGAGAGAGAGAAAGAGAGATTTGTACCTATAGCCCAGCTTACAACCCACAAACCACATTGATGTAGTATGAGATGCACGTGAACGTGACAAAATTTTTAAGTTCCACTTTATTAGAGTAGCAGTGTTCCAGGAATCCGGATATAGATCAACAGTAGCGCGTAACTTCTGACATCTGACCTAAAATTGTATGTAAATGGGATAAAATTTATGAATGTAAAATTTATAATAAAAATGTATTGTGTGACGCTAAAAAAATTAAACTTAAGATTCTATAACTAAAATTTATAGCAGATTATTTACTCTTTTGTACTATTTCCGAGAATGTAGGTATAATGCATCTAAAAAAATCTAAATATTGTGGAAATGGTTTTTTTTGCAATTTCTTTAAAAAAGTAAAATTCTCATATTTTCTCTTTTCATTTTATGCCTTTTTGTTTTAAATTTAATGATTGCGATTTACAAATCAAAAACCCAGCATCTCAAATTCTTAGAATATTTAATCTCGAGTTTGAGTAAATTATTGTTTATGCAGTATAATTACTTTGTATCTCTCAGTCAATTCAGTACACACAGGGGGAAGACTGCTGGCTTTACAATCGATCAATCGATCATCAACAGAGGATCGTCAACAAGGAGGAAAGCCTCAGAAGTTCAGCGCTGAAAGGGCTGGCTGTTCACAATCGATCTCTATCGATGATTATTTATGGATTCATAGTTGTCATAATTCATAGTTGACTAGAAGGGAAAAGTGTGGTACGAAAAGGGGCACAATCAACAGGGATAAGCGCAGTATTGAGAAGATTGTCAAGCAAAGCCGATTCAAGAACTTGGGAGAGCTTCACAAGGAGTGGAGTGAGGCTGGAGTCAGTGCATCATGAGCCACCATCACAATCTACACACAGATGTATGTCACCATCATACACACAGATGTCTTCAGGAAATGAGCTACAACTGTTGAATTCCTAGTATCAAGCCACTCTTGAACCAGAGACAAAGGAGAAAAAGAACTGGACTGTTGGTCAGTGGTCCAAAGTCCCTTTTTCAGAAGAAAGTTTTTATTTTTATAATTATAATTTTATAATTTTTAATTTTATATATATATTTTTTTATAAATCAAGTTTCCAGAGTTTGTAGAAAGAGTGGAAAAGCACAGAATTCAAGTCGCTTAAAGTATAGTATGAAGTTTCCACAGTCGGTGATAGTTTGGGGTGCCATGTCCTCTGCTGGTGTTTCTCCACTCTGTTTTATCAAGTCCAAAGTCAACACAACACAAGTAATTCATGCTAAAATAACCTACACTAATTACTGAGTGCTGAAATTAACGTATGTTTCATAACTTGCATATTTCTGTATTGTAAATCCTTTTTTAAATTATTTTAGGAAATATTCTAATATTTTGAGATGGTGGAGTTTTAAGTCATAATCAAGGTATCATCGGAATTACAACACAAAAAAAGACATGAAATATTTTACTTTATGTGTAATGAATCTAAAATATATGAAATTTTCACTTTTTGAATCAATTACAAAAACTGACATAAAAAAAACTGATATTCATTTATTTTGGGATGCACTATAATTGTGAAAATAATAAATAATACATTTTTTTGTATGTGTTTGTGTGCATATGTGTGTTTAATTAATAAACTTTAAAAATTACATTATAATAAGTTTAAATTACATTATAATAGGTTAGTTTAAATCTATAATTAGATACATTTTGACACTTTTCCTTGCTTCATAAAGCTTAGTTTGTGTGTGTGTGTGTGTGTGTGTGTGTGTGAGAGAGAGAGAGAGAGAGAGAGAGAGAGAGAAAGTGAGAGTGAATATTAGATGTGTAATGTAATGTTTTCATTCACATTAAGTGATTTCGGACAGATGATATAAAGCCATCCAAGTGAGAGACAGTGATTTAAAGCCTGTGTGTGTGTATGTGTGTGTGTGTGTGTGTGTGTGTTCGTGTGAGTGCTGAGATGAAACACTTGCCGTTCTCAGCAAAAACACGCTGAGATGTTCGATCACAAAAAAAATGGGCATGCATTATTCATGTTACAACCTGCAGGATCATCACAAACACACCTCTCTCTGCATCTCTCTCTCTCTATGTCTGTCTCACTCCATCTTCTCTCTCTATCATTCTGTCTGTCTCTGTCCTTCGTATCGGCCTCTTTATTTCTCTATTCTTTTTTTTATGTTTTTCATTTGCTGTGTCCCTCTTGATATATTTTTTCATGTCTGTCTGTCTCTCTTCTTTCTGTGTCTTAACTCTATTTCTGTCTGTTATTATTATCTGTTTGGCTTTAAAAAAAAAATTTATATATATACTTTATCTCTTATAACGCTCTTGCTATCCCATTCTATTCATACCTCACCACCTTATAGAACGCTGCTAGTGCTAATCTCCATAAAGCTACACATCCCCACTACACTACATAAAAAAAGAGTAAAGGAATGAAAACGACAGCTAATTTTGTCCGGAGTGACTTTCTCCAGCGTCAGACTCAGACTCAATTATCGTGGATGATGTCACGATCACGCCTGTCGTACCCGCTTAGCGCTTGTGGCTAACGAGAGTACAGCGGGTCGTCTGGAACGTCGCTGTGGGTTTCGTCAGCCTTCGTGGCATAAGTGACATTAATGACCTCTCGTTCCTGGTTCCTCGCCGTCACGCTGCCTTAAATGACGCATTAATCATGCTAGTAGATGAGTGTGCGATTTCTTTCATCCACCTGGTTCAACGCTAAATATACCCATGATGAAGACTACATGCTGATTTTTCATAAAGTTATGTTTTACTGATAAAACAACCATCATCAGTTTTTCGTTTAAAATTGGGAGAACATTTTTGCTAATCAGTTGGGATAAACATAAGCTAAGCATAAGCTATCAATTGGCTAATGGGTAATGATTTAATGAGTTAGCATATAGCAAAGTTTTTTTTTGCATGAAATAGACAATGCTAAAGACGAAGCAACAATAAAGACATCACAAAATGATCAAATACATCAACATTTACCTCAGAAATGTTTCTAAATGACAAAACATTTGAAGAGGTTAAACTTGTGAGAACATTTAGCACATAGGATAGAAAAATGACTAATGAGTTAGCCGGCAAGTAGCAAATTCTTTTTACAGACAATTGAAGTGACATTAACATTCACCTCAGAAGTGTTCATAAAATAATAAAAAAAAAGAATTGAAGTAACTGTAAACACTAAATGTTGTCTCTCAAGATTATGAAAAGATTCAACACTAGCTAGAAAAACAACTGATGAGTAACGAGCTAGCGAGCAAGTAACTAAGTATCTTTACTGACAATTGTAAGTGCACAGTAACTATAAAACATCACAGAATGGTCAAGAACGATAATATTTACCTCAGAAGCGTTTATAAATTACTTTAAAAAATGTCCAAACACTTAAAGTGGTTAAACATGTGAAAACATCCTGTACGCTGTAGCATGTAAGCTAAAACATTTACTAATGGGTAACGAGTTAGCTACCAAGTAGCACATTCGTTTTAATGGACAATTAAAGTGATGTTAAGACGCCACATAATGATCAAGGACGTTGACGTTGACCCTCATAAGTGTTTATAAAGACGAAGAAAAAAAGAATTGAAGTATCTGTAAACATTAAAAGTAATCATGAGAATCTATGAGATGTGAATGTGTGTTTGGTGTGGAAACTGAAAAAGAGACCTAGGGCGAGAGCAGTGTGTGTGTGTGTGTGTGTCTGTATGTGGTTTGTGTGGAAAGGTACTTGTACATTAAATACTCTTACGTGCATTATTGTGTCTCTTACTTTATCATAGAACACAAGACAATTACATTCACACAAGACAATTACATTCACACAACATGCTTTCACATTTACAGGAGACACTTTCATTCATGCTCTGTCATACATGTGTATTGACACAACAGCCTCTTGCTTTTACTCAGTGTGTTCTTACGTTTACACATTTAAACAACATGCTCTTGCATGTCACAAGACACTCACATATCCAATTAGCTCTCATGCAAAGTTTTTTTAACTATGTTTTGTAAAAAAACGTTTTGCGAGTGTTCCTGCAAACATATGCGTGTTTTGTGTAAATGTGGGTGTAAGGGCCATATTTCATTCTTGTGATTTGTTGTGTTTCATTTCAATTTATTAGTTAAGCACTAAGCATTAAGTCTGTTGAGTCCATTTAATTTATTAGTTTAAGCATTTAGTGGTATACTCGTAAGTTGTATTGTGACATCATTTCATTTCAAGTTGTGTAGCTGCATGGCTATCACGCACGTTAGTTGCTCAGTTGCTGTTAAGACTCGGAAGGATACAGAAAGGTTTGGAGTACACAAGCTTTTGACCGTGATATCATGAGCCACGTGAGACTGTAAGCTAAAGGATACAGTAAAATAAGTTGTTGTAACTGTAATCTACTGAAGCTACAGAACACAGCAAATGACTTGTCGTGACTTCAGTGGATTTATGCAAGAAACTGTAACAACCGTTGTACTTTGATGTTGAAAATAATACAAGAGACAAAGAAATCAACGAAACGTCTGGAGTCGTCAGTGACACTGTGTAACAAAAAGACACGCGTCAGAACTTGTGAATAACATGCACGAACAGTGGGAGCATCGCGTGTGTGTGTGTGCATGAGTACATTTTTGTGCAAATGCTTTTGTAAACAAACCCCCTCCACCAAACTGCCACACACAAATATAGAAGTTTATTGCAATGCCATTAATAATATTGAATCTGATTTTTCCTAGGTTGATTTGTGTGGTTTTTGGGGGAGTTTCCTAAAACTACAGTGGAGTGAATCTCAGCTAACAGACCCCTGAGCACTGGTCTCTTTCTTCATCATGGGTGAGATTTATGGAGGTGGTGAATGTGCACTTCACGGTCTAGAGTATGTGAAGGTCCCCAGGGTCGGCCGGATGCTGTTTTACATGCAGAAAACCTTGAGGTGGCGTTTCTGAGGAGAGATGAGCAACAGTGAGTGATTTTTCCGCTCTTCGGGGAGATGCTCTCAGCCGTCACACTGAAAGAGTCCATACATTTTCACTGTCTATAAATTGTTGACGAAGCAATTTCTGACAGCGCTAAATCACATAAATCATTCACATCGTAACCATACAGAGGGAAAAAAGTCCCTCTCTCTTGCTCGCAGATTATGTGTTTATTATATATATTGAAGTTATAATGTGTCAGAAAGCCATGACGTATACATTACATAGTTATATTATGTTAGATTTTTATATTATATAAAATCAAAGTTTTATTTGTCACATACATGACTCTACACAGTATATGTGGTGAAATACGACTGAGAGAAATGTAAATTGAAAAAATTAAAAATGTGGGGTAAGTGTACAAATTTACAATTTGCAATAGAAAAAAATAATTAAAATAGAAAAATAGAAAATGTATAAATAAAACCTAAATAGTTAAACTGTTTACAGTAGTGTTAGTTTGTTTACCATATCGCTAGTTTTTTGTGTTAGTCTTTACTATAACATTTAGTTATTTTTCTACAGTATAAGTCTGTTTCAAGAGTCAACATCTGTGCAGTTCCGCCAGTGTCTATAACCTGGTACAAAGTACGGTTTTGGTCCTCATAGCTGTTAAGGGGGTTAATTTTTAGGTAACTCATTTGTTAAAATTATATCAAGTCATTAAATTATGCTATGTATTACTTTAGCTAACCAGCTAACTGGAATCGTGTAGTTTACCTTACCAAAAGAAATGAAAGAGTTTATGGGACAACATGTAAGTTACGGATGATGCATGGTGGATGATGGTTCGATCGAATGCACAGTAGGCGTGTTCCAACCAAGATCCGCGTACTGTAAATAATGATGCAGCTTTTAGATTCCAGTCGCTGACTTTGACTTTAGAGTTATCCTGTTCACAGTCAGCACTGATTGTTCAGGAACAAATTATTTACACCAAAGACCATTCCTCGCGTGGTTCCATCTCGAGCACAGGTGCTGAGCGTGCTCTCAGCTGGCCGAGTATTTGAAGCCGTTTATTTCACTTTCTCATCAGGAGACATGAGTTCGCTCAGGACATTACACTGGATTACACGGTGGGATTTTCAGTATGCAGATGTTACACAGCTTGACACTCTGGTGTTTTTTTTACTGCACTAGGATCTGACAGTCTCAGAACACAGAGGAGAACTGAGAGAAACACGATACACAAGTTCTTCCTTACTGTTTGTTGATTAAGTCGTAACAAACAACTGTGTCTATCCTACATTACAAGAACCATTGAGCTTTCTGAGCTCCATGATGAAACTGTCTCTCATGAAGACCTTCCCAGGAAAACAAGACCAAAACTGAGCTCTGCTGCAGAGGAGAAGTTCATTTAGAGTCACCAGCCTCAGAAATCACCAATTAACAACCAGCACCTCCGTTATGAAGCTTTACAGAGCAGAAGTAGCAGATAAACATCTCAATATCAACTGTTCAAAGGAGATTTCTGCCTGTGTCTGTGTGCATGGAGTTTGCATGTTCTCCAAGTGCTTGGTGGGTTTCCTCAGGTACTCCAGTTTCTTCTCACAGTCCAAAAACATGCAGATTAGGCTAATTGGCATTCCCAAAATTGCTGTAGTGTGTGAATGTGTGTGTGAAAGTTACCACGGTCGTAACAATAAATACAATGGTTACCACTGGCCTCCGCAGTCCCTAGTTGGATTACAGGAGTTTGTAGATGGATGGATGAAACTAAGATCTCTACTTCTCATTGAAAAAACTTTCTGAATTTGGACCACACATTTCCCTATTTAGTTCAAACACTCTTATATAAATGATTTTAGTGGCTCTTTTTAATAAACGCGTTCTCTGCATTCAAATAAGAACTTAAGGACTATCTGCGCTTTTTAAAATAAGCACGCAGTTATAGTCCCATCCAGCAGGGGGAGACACACACTGAGTTTATCATCCATATGGAAGCTCTTTTTCGTCCACCTGCACCGAACACACACTGAGAACTCCGCTTCCTGCTGCTCAAGGTCGAGGCTGTGCATGTTCTGGCTCCCTTGCAGGGGTCAAAGTTCAGAGGTCACGGCAGCAGCAGGCGGCGGCTGTCGGCTTCCTTCTGTCTAAACAAAGCAGCAGCAGCTGCAGGAGTCGGTTTAAGAGAGAGAGAGAGAGAGAGAGAGAAAGTACAGTGAAACTTACAGGAGGAGAAGAAAAGGAACACACGGAGAAAAAGACAAACACAACAGAAAGAGAGGAGTGTGTTAGTGTTCATTATTGATAAGGTGCTATTAGTCATTAACACCCTAGGGTAGGAGTGTATGGGGTATTATAGGGGTAACACATAATTAAACTTATACGTATTTATGGTACTGACAATGTAATGATTATTATTCTAAACATAACAAGATTTACAAAATCAATACATTCTCCCATTCTCCTTCTTTATTATTATTATAATTATAATAATAATAATAATTATTATTATTAGCTTAATATTAATCTGGTGTGTTTCCTTTATCTTCTCTCTTCTGTGAGCATAAATCTTTTACCTCACCACTTCCAAACGCAGCCCGAGGGAAACGCACAGGAATGCATTCAGAGTTATAATGTTTTAAATCTGTGAAACATGATTAATCTGACGTCCGCGTGTCAGAGCGTAAACAGCATAAACAGAGACCCGGACTCCTTTTCTTTTCTTTCTTTTTTTTTTTTTTTTTTTTTGCATACCGCCAATTATGAAAGCAACCCAAGTGCGATGTCGTAATCTTCTTGCGGTTTTGGGCTTAAGTGCAAAATCTACCTCAGTACATAATTAAACTACCCCCACCCATATCCCCCAGCCAACACCCCCCCCCCCCAACCCTCAAACGCTCCTTATTTCCAGCTTCTAACTCTCAGTCACAGATTTGCTGAGGTCATCGCTGAGCTCAAGCGCAAACAGAATCCAAACAGCTGGGATCCAAAAAGAGACAGATGAATCCAGATGCAGCTATTAACAATAAATAAATCCCACAATCGATAATAAATGGAGCCGTGTGGCTCGGGGTGAGCTTCCAGCTGCCCAGCTGCTTGACACGACACGCACGTTGACGCTCGCGGGGTTCTTCGTGAGGACCTGCGACTGACGGGCTGCTCACCAGAGCTTGTTAATGCCTTCGCTTCGATAACTTGGAATGATCTAACAGCGTCCTATTTTTATGAAGACTTTTCGAGTACTTCTTGTTGTTTGGTTTTTGCACAATTTCTAAAAGGCCCACTTGAGCGTTTGTGCTGAAGTTCTCTGGTTTCACTTTCGGCTTAGTGGTGTTGAAGGGCTTCATGGCGTTTGGCGATCTGTTAGTGAATAATCGATGCTAATCCACGACTAAACAACTACTGAACAATCAACGACTTACATATGATGCAACTTTGTATAAACTTTGAAGAGAAAAAAAATCAAAGGCAAACAAATCTCCTGATGATAATAACTTTGTTGTTCCAATGACAACATTAAGGGCGCCATTGTGGCACTGTTTTTAGCGGAACAAAGTTAGCTATGTAGCTAAACACACGTACTATAGCCAATTCCTTGGTAAGTGCACGACAGTAATGGCAGCCTAGCATTAGCCCGCGAGTTTCTTGATGTACATTCCAGACATGCTACATAGGTTTGTTCAAGCAGTATAAATTAGCACAGTCACGAGCTAGCAAGCTAAGCCTGATAACTCATTAGTAGGAAATCAACATGGCCTTGTTAGCTCCTTAGCCATGATGTTACATGATTCAGATACACAGCTCGGGTTTATTTTGTTCGTTGTAGGCGTTGGACTACGGATCAGAAGGTTGCAGGTTCAAACCTCACCTGCAGGGTTGCAGGCCCTTAACCCTCACCTGCTCAGATGTAAATATACAAAAAAAAGAGTCTCTGCCAAATGCAGTAAATGTAAAATTCAATATAAAATGTAAAACCCCGCCGAAACTGATTCAACTCATGTATGAGGAAAATCCCAGAAAAATGAACTGATTCAGTGAATCAAAGATCGCAGATCAGGTCCAACACACACACACACACACACACACACACACACACACACACACACCTCAGTGTAAACATGACGCAGGTCATACACAGATGTTACAAAGCCTTTTGTGGTGCAGTTTAACATTAGTGTGAGTCAGCAACGGACCAACAGGAACAACTCAGTGACGACTCTGATTCGTTCCTAAATGATTCGTTGTTTTTTTAAACGAATCGTATCATAGCAGTGACACTAAACATCAGCCCTAAAAAATGCTGACTTCTAAAACTAACCGAAGACAGACATTTAAAAGCACGCACACACACACACACACACACACACACACACACACACACACACACACACACACACACACAAACACACACACTGAGTTGTGTCCTGGAACAGACAGGGTGTGTGTTCATTTTTTAGTGGTGTGAGCAAACATCAACTCCACATAGAACATCAATTCATCATCATCATCATCATCATCATCATTATCAGTTAAGATCAGTGTGTGTGTGTGTTTGCGTGTGCGTGTGTGTGTAAGAAAGAGTGTGAGATTTTGAGAAGGAACAAACAGACAAAAATGACTTTGGGTGAGGTTACAGAGGATGGAACAAAAATCACAACAAGAGTGAGACAGACAGACAGACAGACAGACAGACAAATGGACAGACAGACAGACAGACAGAGATAGTAAGAGACAGAGAAAGCATCTTAAAAAGACAGAAAAGGTCAGTGAGTGACAGAGAAAGCGAGACGGTGTTCATGAATCACGCTGAATAAAGAGAATTGGCTTCCTCTGTTTTCTCTTTGTAGTGTCTTGTCTAAAAAAATGTCCCCACAGACGCGTCTGTCCTTTCACTGACTGTCTCGTGTGATTTATGACTCTCGCTCCCTCTCTCTCTCCCTCTTTCACACACACTTTTTCATTAGTTGTACTTCTGCCTCGCTGTGTTCTCATTGTTCTTCTCTTGCCCCCTCTTTGTATCTCTCCGTCTCTCTCGTTCTTTCTTTCCTTCTTTTTCTCTGTTTTTCAGAGGATGCTGGAGCTCAGATCTAAACTCAGAAGGTCTTTCACATCTATGTAAGAGAGCATCTTTGTTCAATGTGTGAGCATTTACGCATGTGTGTGTACGTGTGTGTGTGTGTGTGCGTGTGTACGTGTGTGTGTGTGTGTGTGTGTGTGTGTGCGCCCTGGAATGTGATGTTTTGTATTTCATTAAGATGTGGGATACGTGTTTGTACTTTTTCTCTCTCTTTTCTTGTGTGTGTGTGTGTGTGTGTGTGTTTCTTTTTAACACAGTTTAAAAAATGTACAAGTGCAAGGCAACACCAAAAGAAAAAACACCAAACACACACACAAAAAAAATCAATATAATTAGTAATTAACTGAATCAATCATAATAAATAATGTATATTCCAATTATTAAACAAACCCATGAAAACAACAAAACAATTAAATAAACTTAATTAATATAAATTTATTAATAACATTTCATGATTATTTATTGCTTATTTAGTAACTATCACAATTTGTGGCTAAATTTTTTCGTGTTTTGGGGAAATTATTTGATAGATTATTATTATTATTATTATTATTATTATTATTATTATTTCTTAAATATGTTTTAGAAAAACTTTCTACATTTTCCCTTTCCAAAAATTTTATGTCCAATCTAAACACATTGCACTCTTTTTAAGAGAGATGCTGAAAAGTGAAGATAAATAATTACGTCAACAATCATACACACACACACACACACACACACACACACACACACACACACACACACACACACATAGGATGCCAGATGTAACCGTATGTGTGAACAGAAGCATTTGAAGCTCAAGCACAGAAACAGCTTAATGTAGCACACTTCACACACACACACACACACACACACACACACACACACACACACACACACACACACACACACACAGAAAGTCAGGACCACCCAGGTGTCAGCGCAGTGTTTTCCCATAATTCCCGGTGTCAGCGCTCGCCGGTGTTCCCGGAGCCGCGCTCTCAATCTGCTACCAATTTCACTCGCTTGCTAATGCTATAATTCAGTGTGGAAATGAGACGGAGAACCGAGCTGGCAGCACCCAGACGACGCAACACACACTCCGCTACCACACGCACACACCCCACAGAAGGCGCAAATATAATGCAGCCGTCGAGTCGATGTGTTTAGCGTGTGTGATCTCACTCTGTGTGTGTGTGTGTGTAAGAGGATTTTAGAAAGACTTTTTCTTCAATGATTTCTTTACATCCAGAAATCATCGGTTCCTTTAGAGAACCAATGCAAGAACCTTAGAACCTTCCAATCCATAAAAACAACAGTTCTTCACATCCATGATCCACATTTTTTGGTGCACCAACAAACTAAAACACTCAGTCTACAGGTTCTTTAGGGAACCACTGGAAGGGTTCTCTTCTCAGGAGAACCTTTTCAGCCAGTGGTTCCTTCATTAAAATTATTTAGATAAAGAACATTTGTGCTTTGAAAATCTAGAACCATTACAAGTTCTTCGATCGTCGGTCTGATGGAATCATACAAGAGTGTCAGAAAGGTTGAGTAATCCACAGATCCACAGAAGAACTTAGTGATTAGACTAAACGGTAAAGACAAAAGAGAAAAATGATAAGAAACAAATAAGCAGAAAAGAGAAGAAGAAGAAGTGCATGAAGGGTGAGAACGAAAAAAATAAAAAGTTTCCCTCTCAGAAAAGGTTTCACATAGAACCTCATAAGACTGGACCAAGCACCAGCTGCTTTATGCAAATCGTCTAGATTTTACAAACAAAATAATTTAAGCGATAAGTTTTTACTGCACACTTTCTCAATGAGGTAAGAACCCAGTGCTTCAGAAGACGATTACAGAAATGGGAGAACCTGTCAGAAGAACCTGCTTGGGAAAATTCCATGGATTTGTTGGCCATGGAAGCCAACGTTCTGCTCATGGAGAACTTCATCATCAGCTTCACCTTTTTAGGAAAACAGCAACAACAACCTGAAGCATTTATTGATTCTTTGGAGGCATTTAAGGAGCCACTGACTTCTTAAAGGTTCTAGCAAAAACTTAGAACCATAGAGTGTTTCAGAATAAGATGCAAAGAAGTCTTAGATCCTGTTAAAGAGCCCACTGAGGAACTGGCAGGTTCTAAATGTGAGGATACACTGAGGGTCCTCATAAAGGGAGACGAGTAAGGGTTCTACATCAAAACTGTAACTTTTTGTGCTGCTTATAAGGGTTATGATTTTCACTTAAAGTGAAGTTTAATTTAAATGAAACCATCACCAGTAGGATGGAGGGATGGAGGGATGTTCATCAAGCACCACGCCCCTGTAAGACAAAAATAAGGATGTTTAAGTACTGCGGATAAAATCACTCACTTATCTAAAAGTTTTTTGCAGGAGGACACAGGACTTATTATCATTAATTTTTTGGTGTAATATGTTTTACATGCACACACAAACGCCAGATTTATATATTAAAAAAAGAAGAAAATAACCGTCTCCCTGAGTGGATCAGTAGCAGCAGCTTGTTTTTGATTTCTTTGATTCAGAGAAGTTTCCAGCGTCTCGGATTCGCTCGGATTCGTCTCGAGGGTGACGCTGATTATTTTTGAAGTAATTCTGACGTTAAAAAAAAAAGGGAAAATGTTTCAGTTTGGGGCTCGTTCACACCATCGGCATTCCAGAGTGACGTGTGAGAAAACCCAGCGGCGAACACAATCAGCGTTGCTACGTGCAACAAAAAAAGAAAAAGAAAAAAATCCTCCCGCTGGAAATGATCAAGTGTAGCGCTCTGTCGCTCGTTTCCCAGCCCTCAGAAATAGAAAAAAAAACAAGTTATCGTTCCTTTTAAGCTTTTCATCACTCTGCTTAATTACGGCACGTCACACTCCATTCCCCCGAACTCCGACACAGGTTTGATGTGTCTCTGCTTCGTGTCCCCTCGACAGAGAGTTCCACCGGGACGTTTCACGCGTTCAAGTGCTAAAACACACGTTGACCCCGCGTGTCACACCACTGAGAAGAGTGTATGTGTGTGTGTGTGTGTGTGTGTGTGTGGGGCGAGAAGAAATGCCTCCGAGAGATGAAGTGAGCGATCTGGAATGATGAGAGAGCTTTTACAAAACGCAGACGCTTTAATAAATCCGAGCCAGAGGAAAGATCTAATGCGGGACCGGATTAGCCGCGGCGTCGTCTTTCTAATCGTTAGCTCCTAAATCTGTACGGAAGGAGTGAAATGTTTAAGTTGTAAACTTTAAAGTTGGGAATTTATAAAGTATTTGTGAGAAGTTGCCGAGGCAGGAGTGTCGGTTCAGCCAGAAGTGAAACGTACCTTACTTTGGTAACCTCGAAAGTAAGGTACGAAAGTGTGTTCTTTGTGCGGTTTTGGAGTTGGCAGTTTTGCTAGCAGTTTAATCACTGAACCTTCGAGAAATTATTTAGCGTCTTAAAAAAAAAAAAGTTTCCCTGGTGCTTTTTAACTCCTCGGTATAAATATGAACTAAAGAACGTCTCATTAGCATCAGACCCAGGACGGAGGCGTGGTCTACAAAATGAGGGCGTGGCTATGCATAAGAAATTATTCAGATAGCGATACTGGATGCTGATTGGTTAGAAGAGGTTGATGATGAGGTTCTATGTCAGCAACAAATTGTGTGTGTGTGTGTGTGAGAGATATTTCAGACATAAAGACTTCGAACATGTCAAACATTTTCTCGTAACTGGTTTCACATCCAGAACACGTTCCTCTTATCGAGCATGACTGATCGACGGCACCAATTAAAACACACGCCGTCTACATGTCATCGAAAGTCATTTAACTCTGCGCCATCGCTAACAGCCTGAGCACTTCTCCTCCACACAACTGTCTGAAAACTTCAAACACACTCGAGTCAAACTCGGATTTTGTTCAGAAGCGATGTTTAAAAATGTTACTTTAACTCCAAGCAGGTCTACGGAGAGAGTTTGAACTCTCGGGCTCCGGAGCGTGTTGGATTAAACTGTAGATAAATACACGCTCCTGCTCCAGGAATCTGTCATCGCGGCGCTTTAAGTGCGATGTGCGACCGGCTCGAGCAGCTCTCGAGTTATCAGCCTCAATTTGGCAACTCTGCCTTTTTCATACTTTGGAAAATCTACACGTTTCCCATGAAGAGGTTCGAGCTTAAGCAATCATTTCCATGTGTGAGCGCCGTGCAATCCTGAGCGATAGCAAATCAAGAAGAAGAAGGAAAAAAAATGACCAGGTCGTGTCTGTTTCTGTAAAGCGTGAGAAATAATCACTGGGTCGAAAGACAGACCTCAGGTTTGAGGTGAACAACCCGGGCGTGTCCCAAACGCTGGCATGTGATACCAGCTTTTTTTTTTTTTTTTTTTTTAGAATAAAAAAGTCATGACCCCAATAAATTATCTTGTGTTCACAATTTTCTACCTCTTGGTCTCCATGTGTTATCTCATGGCCTCTGGATTCCATTTAGCAAAACGTATCATCATTGAAAAACAGTCTTGTGGCCTCAGTGTAGTCATTTGGTGCCTGAGATGTTCCCTCTCTCTCTCTCTTTTAGCCTCTCTGTTTTCTCCTGTGGTCTGCTTTCCCTCAATGTTTTATCTCTCGTTTGTATATATTATCTCATAAACATTATCTCATGCCCACTTGTCCCTGATATTTTACCTTGTAGCCTTGATATTTTATCTCAGGGCCTCAGTACATCATTTTGTGGCCTCTGTGGAATAATTATCTTCTGGCTTCTGGCTGACATTGTAACATAAGGCCTCAATTTATTATCTCATGGCCTCAATTTATTATCTTGTGGTTTCTGTACATTTATTATGATATGGTTAGAATATTTTGTATAATTTTGTAAAAAAAAAAAAAAAAAAAATTCTGTAGCATTGGTATTCTATTTCATTTTTAGTGGACTCTGTCTATTATATTGTGGCAATTTATACTATCTTGTGCCCTCAATATATGACCTCATTCCCCTAACTATATATTATCTTGTGCTCTTAGTAAATTACCTTTCGCCCCCAATATATTATCTTGTGGCCTCAATATATTATCTCATGGAGTCAATACTGTATATCCTTTCATGGCCTCCTCTCTCCCATAATATACTGTATTATCTTGTGGCCCCAATATGTTATCTCATGGCCTCAATTAATTATCTCATGGCCTCAATATATTAAGGCATGTCCTAAAAATATTTTCTTGTGCCCTAAATACTGTATAATAATAATCTTATTGCCTTGATATACCGTCTCATGGCCCTTAAAGTTTATTCAATGGTTTAATATACAGTATACTGTCCATACTGTATATTGTTATCTGGTGGCCTCCAGACATTATTCTTGTATTAAATTATTATCTTGTGTGATTTATGCTATCTCAAGACTTTGCTATTTTATTTTATTTAAACTTGTTCCTTCACCATGGTATCTTGTGACCTAGAAATATTATGTAATGGCCATGATGTGTTACCTTGTGGTTATGCAATATTATCTCATGAATGAGATAATTACCATAGATGATGCCACTTGCCCTCGATATATGATATCCTTCATATTTTATCTTATGGCCCTAATGTATTATGTCACTGCTTTCATATTTTATATTATGTCCTTTAGATATCTTGTGGCTCCGATGTGTTAACAATCTACTGAATTATCTCATTGTTTCCACTTTTTATCTTGTAAATCATGACCCTGCTATTCCATCTTATGGTTTTATTATATTCATTTGTAGACTTAATGGCCTCAATATATTATTTTATGGCCTCAGTATATTATTTTATTGCCTAAATATATATTATCTCAATATTATCTTAATATACTATACTGAGCTAGTTTATTATCTCACAGCCACGATATTTGTCCACGTTTCCTTTTATATTTCATCTTGTGGCCTCAGTATGTTATTTTGTGGCCTGTACATTTTACTTTATGGCTCCAATATTTGATCTCACGGCTTGAGTATGGTCACTGTTTATTATTAAAATAATATAAATATATAAAATAATGTTAAATATTCCACAAGACTAGCTTATCTGCATGAAACCGTATCAAGAGAAGTATACAGTAGACTTTTCCAGATTTTGTTGTTTGCAGAGATCTCAAAACAAAATGGGCAAAAAGAATGATTTACAATTTGTTTCTGCAGCTATTTAATATAATTAGAATTACAGCCTGAATGGAGGGTCTTGTGCAACAGTTAGCTCAGGAAGGAGTCATGTGTATTTACCCATAATGCCCCACAAGTGCTGATAATGGCTTCGGTTTAATGAATATAAAACCTCAAACTGTTGTGGATATTAATAGAGAGCATTCATAAAGTTTGTTTGTTGGTTCTTGGCGTCTGTCCTGCTCTATATAAATCCATCATCTCTCTCTCTCTCTCTCTCTCTCTCTCTCTCACCTTTACTCACTCCCAAACTTTTTTATCGCACAATTAAAGCCATTAAGGCGCTCACCATTGCTGCAATTTCCCTCATTGTGAAAACAAACAGCCCCGAGTGGGCGAGCGCTCAAGTCTGTCTCCGAGCTCTCTGACACGTGTGCTGGAAAAGGAAATCGCTTTGAAAAAATTTATTTCTTTGCTGTGGGCAAGAAAACGAATGCAGGTGGGGAGAACATTAGCGATGCTTTTGGGCAGGATTGAGAAAAAGAGAGAGAGAGAGAGAGAGAGAGAGAGAGAAGGCTAATCTTCATTTAACAAAACATTCCAGAGTAATTAGCGTGTGTGTATAAAGTACGTTATTGACCGCTGTCCCGGGTCATTAAGCTTCTCAGTGACCTCGGTTCGTTAACAATGAGGTTTATGATTCAGAGGAATAATAAGGAGCAATCAGTCTCACAGGAGAAATAATAATAAATACAACTAGAAATTCATTAGCTATCATTTATCACGCGGGTAAACAAATGCTCCAGCCCTTTTTAATGCCCTGTAGAAACAGAAAAAAAATTGTAACGTCCTTGGCTTTATAATGAAAAAGTCACATATTAGCAAAGGACCAAAGAAGTTAGCAAACATACAAAACATTTTTTTAGCCTACTAGCGTAGATTAGCCACACAAAAATACTAACTAACCTAACGTTTATATAAATTAGTTGTTTTTTTTACAGTCTTTTCTGCTTACCTCAGCCTGTGTACGGCTCTATACTTAGCCAACAGGAAGCTATTTTAGACTAAATATTTCTGTCTGTGGATGTTTAGCAGCTAGCGCTTAGCTGCTCTCGTTAGTCCGGGCCGCAGTGCAACGTGATCGGCACGAGGCTGTGGAGATTATTTATAATCCCGAGCACATGCAGTAATGATAATGATACTCTGACTGTAATAACCGAATAAATCACAGTAATAACACGGACATCCTGTAGAACGTCGTCTTGTCTCGACACGCCGCATTTCACTCTAGTGTTTCGCTTCTTTCCAATATTCTCTCTAATTTACGTGGTCGATGGTATTGGTCATGGTCGACATTGTATGTGTTAATTGTCTTGAAATTTGTCTGTATTTAAGGAAGAACCAACAGAAGGAAACTTTACATCACTTTTTTATTAGTATTCTTTTTTTAAGCAAATTTTTATAAATATTTCTAAAAACATATATATTTTTATATAATCTTTTCAGCTCAAAAGACATTTTTTGCATAATTCATGGCTGATTATGAAGTAAAAAAACAAACAAATTAACAAAAGGCCAGCCTTTGTCCATTAATAAGCTAAAAAATTTAATATAAAAAATCAACAGCTTTGCATCAATCTTTTGAGACGTTTAATAACTAAATTGAATATACTTGTCTTTTTTTCTTTTACTAGCACATTCCCTTTAATGTGTTGAAAAAATAATAAATTAGTAGTTTTTTTAGTTTGTTTTATTATTTGTTTATTGATTTATTTATCGGATGCACTATAATGTGGACAATATTTCCGTCGTCTACGTCGTGATGCCCACCATAACCTCGCTGATGTCCCACAGTTTTCTCGCCACGTCCTCGTCCGTGGCTTTAGGGAGCAGCTCCTGCTCCTGACAGTCGGCGAAACATTTCCCCCGAACCCCTTCGACGTCCGGGGAGCAGGCGAGATGAACCGGAGTCCTGGCTCCCTCCTCGGGTGATCTGAGCAGCGCCCAGGATGCCAGCCCGACCAGCGGTTTGGCCAGCAGGGGGATGGAGACGTGGCGTCCCAGGTTGGTCCTGACCATGCCGGGCGTGAGAGCGTTCACCGTCACGCCCGTGCCCTCCAGACGCCGACTCAGCTCCAGTGTGAACAGCAGGTTGGCCAGCTTACTCCGGCTGTACGCCGCCGCCGCGCCATAGCCGCGTTCGCTGTTCAGGTCGTCGAAGTTGATCTCGCCTCGTTTGTAGAGTCTGGAGGAGACGACGACGATGCGGCTGGGAGCCGAGCGCTTCAGCAGGTCCAGGAGCAGGTGGGTGAGGAGGAAGTGGCCCAGGTGGTTCACGCCGAACTGCATCTCGAAGCCGTCCTCGGTTCTGGAATACGGACATTGGTAGACCCCGGCGTTGTTGATGAGCACATCGAGTCTCGGCTCTTCCTGGAACGGAAATACACTTTCATTTAATTTCATTTCAGCGCATAAAATACTGTAAAAAAAAATGTAAATCGAGAATCTTTTTAAGCCTTTTTAGATTTTCTCAGATGTTCCAAAGGAAAAATTAAATTCTAGAACCTTATGTTAATAGTTTGTGTAAACCTATTCTGCATTTCTGCTTTTAGAAAGTTATATACAGCGGTACCTCGGCATAAGAACGTCCTGCTCCACGAATTTTTGCTCTAAGAGCTGAGATTTTGCAAATAAAAGCGCCTCAACATGCAAAGCATTTTCGGGATTCGGTGCATGTACACCCGGGAGCAATTTAAAACTTACTCACATCAGTGTACAGCCAAGCGAAGTGAGTTTACATATTTTTTGTGGGATTGTTTGCATTTTGTGTAAGATTTAGTGAAGACGTAGCACCATGGGTCTCAATAATATGATATTGGTTCTTGCACTCACTCCGGACATTCATTGACACTAGTGGCCACTGCCAGGTTCGTGGACATTAGTTACTGTACTTACTCTAACATGAGTCACTTTAAATAAGTCACTTTCAGGCATATTCGCACAACCCCTGGACATTTCTATTTATATTCAACTTCATTCCCACACGAAAAAATCCATAAACTCTATATTTTACAGCTGTTTTCCTTATTTCTCATATATTTTTTTAATTTTATATATTTTGTACTGTACAGTTATTTTATTCCTTTTTGGGTAAATTTACCTTCTATTTTCATATTTATTTCCTATTAATAGCCTTTTAAGGTCACAGGCAGCCGTCTAAGTATTTAACTGCATATTGTACTGTGTATGACTGTGTATGTGACAAATAAAATTTGAATTTAATGTTATCAAGGACAGAAGCGAGAAGAACACAGAGACTTCCAGTTTGGTTTTTAAAGCAGCCGGTGCCAAGAGGAATCATAAATTAATTAAATTTCTATTTATTTCATTTTTCATTTACATGTCTTTTCTAATTGTTTGACTGTTTTTATATACATTATTTATAAAAATATGATTATAGTGTTAAGTATAGTTTAAGACTGGATTTTTCTACAAGTCTTCCTGGGTCTTCAATAACTACCTGGACTCCATATTAACATCAATTTACATCAACTGTTATACTGAACTTCCAGCCTCCTAACACACAGTATGAGTGCAGATCATTTACTGCTTTCTGTTTCACCCAAATGAGGATGGGTTCCCTGTTGAGTCTGGTTCCTCTCAAGGTTTCTTCCTATTACCATCTCAGGGAGTTTTTCCTTGCCACTGTCGCCCTCGGCTTGCTCACCAGGGACAAACTGACCATTTTGATTCATACACATTCACATTCCATACAAACTTAAATAATTCTTTTGATTGTGTAAAGCTGCTTTGCGACAATGACAATTGTTAAAAGCGCTATACAAATAAAACTGAATTGAAATATAGTTACTATACAAATAATAAAAAAAAGGGTTTTGTGTGGCGTTGGTATGATAAATTCAACGTTTTAATTGTTTATTTATGTTTCATACATTGAAGGACCAGAAACCCGTCTGTCTGTTTGTCTGTTCAGCCACATTTGTCACAGCAAAACCGTCTGGACAGAATTTAATGAAACTTTTGTCAGTCCTTCGATCTCTGCCTGAAGTTTAACCTGCACCATAAGTGACATCTAAATGTTTAGTGAAATCTAAAGTAAAAGTTAATTTATGATTATTATTATTTTTTTTTTTGCCAGAGGCTGATCAGATTATTTATAACTTTTTAACAATTTCTACAAACTCTTAACCATCAAAGACACATACTTGGGTAATATTTTTGTTATATTATCTGCATGTTCATTTTTTTCTTGTGGGACATTGCGTTTCTTGCCGTAAGAACTCGGTTTAAATTCGTATCCCGAGGTTCCACTGTAATGGGTATTTACAACTATAAAGCACACGCTTATGTGACGTCACACAGGCTTGCTGGAGAAGGTGAGAGTTACGGAGGTGACCTTGTTGATCTGCTCGCAGAAGCTGCGCACGGAGCTCAGACACGCCAGGTCGAGCAGTCTGACCAGCACCTCCCCGCCCCCGGTCCCGGTCCCGGCCTGCACGCGGATCTCCTCGGCCGCGCGCTCGCCCCGCTCCCGGCTCCTGCACGCCATGATCACGCGCGCTCCCCGCCGCAGCAGCTCCGCCGCCGTCGCCCTTCCGATGCCGCTGTTCGCTCCGGTCACGATCACGGTCTTACCGCGCATCATCGCGCTGCTGGTCACGGCATCTGCTGTAAACACAACGGCAGCGTGACCGACCGACCGTGACGTCATCGCTGTTGCCGGAAGTAGAATCTCAGCAAAGACGAATGAGCGAAAGTACTGTTTTTTTTTTTTTTTGGCGTTAATTTTCGTACCTTATACTGGAGGTTGTTTTTGTTTTTACATGTTTAAAATAAATTATAAAAATTAGTAAATAAATAGAAGGGTTTCTTGACCCACAGAAACACGGAAGTCCTCTGGACCAATCGGATGCGTCCTTTTCATCCGGGTATTCTCACTAAGAGCCTCCTCTAATTCATTTATCATTCAGTTTATGATATGCCCAAATATGGGAATAAATGTAAAAAACAATATATAATCATTTATAAATAAATAAATAAAATTCATATAGAAAGATATTCCATCATTTTTAATTACATTATAAAGTGAGTTGTAATATGCTGATATTATTCATTAATAATTATTTTTGAATGTAAGTTATATAAATATTTAGTTTTCATTTGTTCTTATTTAAATGTTTAATATCAAGTTTCTAGTGTGAATTATTAAATTATTTCTCTCATAACAATCATATCAGGTCATACAGAAATACTCACCACATCTTATATAAAATCAGGACAAACATAATATTGTTAGATATTTTTCTATTGACTTTTTTTTTTAAATAATTTTCAATAAACCATTAATTTCTTGCAAACACTTAAATAAGATAAATTTCTTATAATAAAAACAGTTATTCTACTCAAACCTTTCAAAAACCAATTTACTACAGAGTAATATATATATATATATAATTTTATTTATGTGTATCAATGATTAAACTTTATATATTACAAAAGTTTAGACTGAAGTGAATCCCTGTACAGATGGCGCGACTAATCGGATCACGTGACCTACAGTATAAGCAGGTTTACCGCCATTAACGCCGTAACGCTGCTTAATTGACGTGAGTTGTCATTTTAGCAACAAATTATTAATCACTGAAAGTGCAAAGAGAGGAAAGAGACAGAGTTAAACAGAGCAAAGCAACAAGCAGAAGATGAATAAGCTGCAGATGAGTGTGAGTTACAATGTGTCGCTCCTTCAGATAGTGTGTGTGTGTGTGTGTGTAAGTGTGTGTGAGACAGAGAATGAGTGTGTATATTCTGTACGCATAGTAACTGTCAGGAGTTTAGGCACCCGTACTGATTAAAGTGGTTTTATGTGATTGTCTCCGATACCAAACACATCAGCACTATGCAGTAACACATCTGGAATCATGTGATGAATAAAGCAAGGATTCACAAACACTGATATTTTAGATTTTTTAAAACAGCCTGAACTTTTACGGAAACTCCTTAAGTACTGCTGAAAAATGATCCCATTCCTGAAGCTGGTCGAGAGAGTGTGTAAAGCTTTTATCAAAGTAAAAGGCGTCTGTTATCTGTGCGTGAATGACTTGTGTTGAGTTATGACAGAGTTGGATGTAACAATAACGTACAGGATGTGAACACGTGTGCACACAGCCTACTGTATTTTTCCATGGGTAGAGCTTTGATTTATACGCCACAATGTAAACTTTGTAAACGCGCACTCTTACCTAACTTTTGGTTGGAATCTACACTCTATTACAGTTAAATCAATAAAGATGCCAGACCAAGGGTTTTTCCTTTTATTTTTATTCGAAGGTCCGGGTTCGATTGCCGGCCAGCGCCCAAACCCCAGCAGCTGGGTGCAGTGCAGGTCCCAAGGCCAGATATGGGAGGGGTGCATCAGGAAAGTCATCTGGCGTAAAACCTGTGCCAAAGTGTTATGCGGAACGCATGGTGCTCTGTGGCGACGCCTCGATGGGAGCAGCTGAAAGAACAACAACAACAACTTCTTAAAAACAAATGTGATTGGATGCATCTAATGCAGATAGGAACTAAAGCTTTAGCTGAGATTTCTGGGGACCGCGGACACCATGGTAAGATCGGAACTTCTCTGTTCTTTTATTATTTATTGTTTTAAGTTGTTATTTAATTTTACATTTTTTAAATATGACAGTTGGTTACCTAGAGAAAAACAAGCAAGATGTCCCTCTGCAAAATTATAAAAATAAAAAATAAAATAAATAAATCAGACGGCACTTTGAACTTTACGTCACATTGTTGCTACTGTAGGTTAACAGCATGCATGGAGTAATGCTAATGGTAAAAATTCAGATAGTCTTGATGGGCAACAAAGCACACATTTATTTTTATATTCTATATTTATTAATTATTTTTTTAGAAATACAATTTCTGTTGTAAAACAATTATTATTATATTATTATATTTTTATTATACACACCACAGAATGCGTTCTGCTGCCATTTTGTTAGAGGCGGGCTGCCGCACAGGATTATGGGACATGTAGAACCCTTAACTACTAGCCAAGGGACGCCAGGGGAACAGTGGATTTCCTGGAAGCTACGTAACTGGTTTATATAAGTGTTCCTGCTCCATACAGTTCCATCGTTTTTTAGAAACCCATAAGCACCATGAACATTAAAAAAACTAAACTCGTATCATTTAGCGCTTTTTATTTAAACCATGATGTCAGTGTCCACAGTCACTGTTCCTGTAACACCCTGAAGTGATTTATTTCACTCACACTACAGTAATCTGATAACGATAACGATTACAGCCTTTATTATCCTTCGAACTACAGTTTATTGTTCAATTTGTGCTAATCCCTGTTGAGGAGCGGTTACTATGGAAACCATAACGAATCAGAGCGAGCACGTTAAAATAAACCTGCACTGCGGTCAGAGCTGCTGTTTTAGAGAATTAATCAGCACCTTCTGACCGTTCAGGATCCAGATCTCGAGGCCGTGGTCAAACGTTTGTAAAGACCTCGCTAAGTGTTTCCTCGTATCTTCGGTGTCATCTCCGCTGTCAGAGCCTGACGATGGGGTCCGATGTTCAGCTCACGGCCGAACGTGAGCAGTGATGTGGTTAAATCGCGTGGTGATCGCCCGCCGTGTTAACCGCTCCACCTGAACACACTGAGCACAAAGCCGCCCCCTTAATGAGCTACAGAAACCTGTGTGTGTGTGTGTGTGTGTGTGTGTAAAACCCAGCGTGATATAATGATCTCTGAACCTCGGCGTTCTGATTATTTGTGTTCCCGGCGTGGTGTCACCTCATCCAGACCGCAGCTGTACGGCCTTTCAGGACCGCTCATTCATTTTCTCCCTCGCTCGCGCCCGGGTTCCTTATTAAGAAGCTCTCGTTCTCTTCTGGCTTGCGTTTTAGCTACACACACACACACACGCACACGCACACACCTTGTAGTGAAAATAAAGGGAGCTTTTTAGCCGCCAAGTGAAACATAGACAGAGATTTTTTTTTTCTTTTCCTGGTGCTCGAGGCATTTCTGGCTGGTGCTGGAGCTGCACTGATGGTGTGTACTGCACCGTGCGTGATATACACGTGTGTGATCGCAAACACGTGCACACACACACACACACACACACACACACACCCTTATTCTGAGATCTCACTGAGTGTTAGGAAAAATAATGCTCTATAAAGGAAAGTGGGTTTTAGTTTAGAGAGTTAATGTGTTCATGTTAACGAGTGGCGTCTACATAATGTCATGGCTGGATCTAGTGTGTGGGCGTGGCCTGTAAATACATAAATAAAACTATTAAAATGTACAAAATGGAGGTTGCTAGATTGTCAAATATTTGGTGGCATAAATTTCAGTTGCTTATTTAGGATTTGTGTTTAAATTGCGGTTAAACTTTAATATTGTTTGTTCACGTCACCCTGGAATTAGATCTGTATCAGTACGACGAGTAAATATCGATATTAAGGCTTCAGAACAATTAACTTCACTCGACACGATCTGTGTTTAAGATTCTGAAGTGTGCAGCCTGAAAAGTGAGAAAGCTGGAAAAAAAAACCCTGAAAAGCTCCGAGGCTGTGCTTTAGCATCTGTTTCATCCAGCTAGCAAGCTGCTTCTCTGATTAGCTACTCGCGTCTTGCTAACAGTCTATCGGTGTGGCGCTAGCCTGCTTATTTAATAACAAGCTAACATGATTGAAAGAACGTTTACCCGGTCATGTGAAGGTCACGTGTCATCACGGGTGAATGTTGTGCTGGAGAACATGTGAGCGATTTCAGCCGATAGAACAAAATCTATGAAACTGTGTGTGTGGGTAGGTGTGTGTGTGTGTGTGTGTGTGTGTGTGTGTGTGTGTTCCATAATAGGAGTGACCTTCAGATGGCAAAGGGAAAACACCATCTGTGTAACATCTAACACGTACAGGGAGCAAGGTTGTGTTACATGATTATATGTATACATGTGTAAGTGTGTGTGTGTGTGTGTGTGTGTAGAAAATCATCACTCAGAAGTGTGACAAATGCTCATGGCATCACCTCGATGGAAATTTAACCTCCGTTCCTCATGTTTCTCACCTTGTCACGCTGAGACACTGAGAAATTACACACACACACACACACACACACACACACGCACACGTTCAGGGATCTCGAACAGGAGGATGGAGGTGGATTTCTGTCATCAGCGCCGACTCTCGCAGTAACTCCGTCGTTTGTTTAACTTGCGCCCGAGAAAAGGGCTGAAAAATGGCGCCTTATATTGGACTCATGATGGCCGTGAGAGATGTTTGTTTTTTTAGACGCAAGCTGGTGAACAGAAGTGTGTGTGTGTGTGTGTGTGTAACACTTATTTGCTGAGGGCCTGCTGTAGATTTGATATCAGCGTCTTGAGGTCCTCTCAGTGTGTAAAGTGTCATTTCCTCAGTTATTAAAACCTTAAAGTAATATTAATAACGCTAATATTCCTTGCCGCCGCGTTCCGATTGGCCGGAGTAGCGATTTGTTAGTTCTTTTGTATTCCTTGGCGCACGTCACACATTTTGGTAGTTCTGGAGAGGTCCGAGGTCACGTCACTTCTCGGCTTTGACCCTCTCTGAACTGGATTAGCAGTGACAGCTCATTTGACTTGTTAGCCATTAGCCGGCGGGAGAGCCGCCAGAACCGCTACCTTGGTTTGTTATTTATTTATAATCCATTACAGAAGGCCGAATTCCAGCCTTCGTCACGTTCAGGAATCCCTCGCCGCTCCGTTTCTCCTGCACCTGGACCTGATCTCGCTGGAAGGAGCTATAACTCGCCTTTTCACCGTCTCCTTAAGAAATCTGTAATGGTTTTCATTTTTTTTCCCTTCTCACAACCGAGGCTCGATTTCCTTCAGCGCTGAAGTTTAACCGCTAGCTCCAGCGCCGATGAGGTCCTCAGGTTTAGCGCCGGCCCTGCGTATCGTTTCATGATTTTTTTCCCCAGTGTTCTCCGTTTTTCTTTTCATCCAGACTGCTCCGTATCATTTTCATTAAACACGCAATCATCTAAAAGCGAAGCACGAACATCAGCCACCTCATGTCCATGAAGTCCGTTCGCATCCTGCTTACACACTACATTCACTAAAAACAAATCACGACAAAATCAACACACACTCAAGTGGCACCAGGGCTTTCCTCGATTTAAGGTTGTACATAAAAACCTGCTCAATAAACCATCGAACGCAAACTGGAATAATTACAAAAAAAATAATGTTTTTTTTCGAGTCAACCTCAGTTTAATTAGTCAACTGATTAATTGAGATGAAATGATTCTCCTTGTTCTTTATAATTTGGTTCTGGTTCCTGTTCTTGCTCTAAACCTAGCCGATGATGATTCCCTTCTGGATTGCTCTAGATCTGCTCTAGGTCCTAGTGTCTATGTTGGTTATGGTTCCTTTCCTTAGTCTCTTTTGTTTCTCGTGGTAGTTCTCACTCTGAATCCTCTGACAGTCATAATGAAGGTTTTCAGTTTTTCGGTACTTGGCTTCTTGCCTTTCCTTTTTTCATTACTTTGGTTCTGGTTCTTCCTTGCTCTAGAGCGAGCTTCATTCTGAAGGTACTTCTGGTTCTTGGTTCTGGTTCTCATTCTTGTCCTACTCCTAACTATTGCCATTGTTTTGGCTCTAGGTTTGATTTAGGTTCTTGCCCTGTATTTTATCATCACGGTGTATTTTTGGTTCTAGATTTGATGTGGGTTCTGTTTCCTATCCTTTCTGAAGAGTTTTATCTTTAAACTGTCATTCTAGTTCTGGGACTCACGCTTATCACTCTGGTTTTGCGTTTAACTTTGATTCTGGTTCTTTATCTGGCTGTTGTGGTTCTAGTTTTGTTTGCGTTTCTTCTTAATAAATGTCATTTGGATTTTGATTCTGGTTCTTCTATATATCCCTCCTGTTCTCTTTTTTCTACTTCAGCTTTTTTTTTTGTTCATGGTCCAGATTAGGCTTTTTATTCTGGTTTTGGTTCTAGTTCTTTAGGTCCTGCCTTTTTCTTGTAAATCTAAACAGTTGTTCTGATTTTGGTTCTGATTCTTAGCATTCCTGTTCCTTGTGCTTACTGTGGATCTCTTTTATGCTCTAGAATCGGGTCTTATGTTTGGTTCTGGTTCTTGCTTTAGATCTGGATCTTATTGTTTCCTGCTGTAGCTGTGATTCTTGTTCTGACTTTGGATGTCCTTGGCCGTTTCAGATTTTTGGGTTTCGATGAGGTCACGGTTTCGGTTTTGGTTCTGGTTTTCTGCATGGCGAGTTTCTGGTCAGTCGGATCTCGCCTTTCATTTTAATGTAACGCTATTTACGTGGTTTCTTCTGGAATGTTCTCAGATTGTCAGCCAGACGATGATTATTTTTTCTCCTCTCTTCACAGTGTTGTCGGGTTTCGCTTTAAGGCTAATTCTGGCGTACGCGGTGTTTAATCGCTCGCCTTCTCGAGGAACCGTCAGCAGTGGTTTGACGGCACTGAGGAGAACCCGACGGCGTTTAGCTCCTGGGCTAATGGATGGCGCGGTTGACAGAAGCGGTCGCGGCGTGTCAAGGGCCTCGCATATGATTAATGGCTAGTCATGACTGAGGGATGAAGAGCGTTAGCGATATGCTAGCAACCTGCGTCTTATTTCTCTGGTGTTTCAGGAGAAGTGTGGCATCATGGGAATGTTTTTTTTCCCTCCGTGTCGTTTCTGCCATCGAGCTTCGGATTCAATAAAGCTCACGTTACGGTCGGGGTCGACGAAAGAACTTTCGTTTCACTTTTAAACGCTTCAGTTGAGGCTTTTGTAACGTTGTGCAATAAATCATTACGACCTTTAATAACCTCTTTATGGAAATATTTGGATCGTTACTCATAATTCTGTTGGGGAGTTTTAGCAGAAACAAAACTATTAACCACAAAAAAGTCAATCGTATATGTGTGTGTGTGTGTGTGTGTGTGTGTGTGTGTGATCGCTCCTGTTCTTATGGTGTGTGTGTGTGTGTGTGTGTGTGTGTGTGATCGCTCCTGTTCTTATGGTGTGTGTGTGTGTGTGTGTGTGTGTGTGTGTGTGTGTGTGTGTGTGTGTGTGTGGGTGTGTGTGATTATCCTGTTGTCATGGTGTGTGTGTGTGTGTGTGTGTGATCGCTCCTGTTCTCATGATGTGTGTGTGTGTGTGTGTGTGTGTGTGTGTGCGCGCTCAAGCATGTGATTACTGCTGACCTTCTTTAAGTCATCTGGCTAAGAGGTCGAGTGGATGGATCTGGTAACTGATCAGCTTCTGTTGGCCCGTGAGGTCGTGGTTAAGTGTGTGTGTGTGTGTGTGTGTGTGTGTGAGAGAGAGAGAGAGACCACAGTAGAAACCAGGCAACGACCATCAGAAAGGCTTCCTTTAATCAGAGCGCCGGAGTTGAGGTGGAGGTCAGGCCAGTTCTGTCTCACGTGTGTGTGTGTGCGCACGCGTGTGTGTGTGTGCGCGTGGGCGAGTGTGTGAACCACACAGTCGTGCTAAAGTACCACGGTTCACCTCGCAGAACCTCATTCCTACATCTTAAATCTGGGAGGTCTGTGCAATCTGGAAGAAAAGAGAAGGTCAAGCCAAGTGTGTGTGTGTGTGTGTGTGTGTGGGTGTGTGTGTGTGTGTGTGTGCGCACACCCCTCCTTCACTCTCTTGTTCATGGGAACGTTTACTAAAAATTCACAATCAACCTTAAAGCAGGCTAAAAATCATGTGAGGAGCAAAACACAGTGCTCTGTACGATTAGTCTCGCACACACACACACACACACACACACACACACACACACACACACAGCCTGTTGTGTATCAAAGTGCTTGCGGTGTGTTTTGAGGTAAAGCAGCGTCACATCTCCATGCAGCTGCTGATTTTCAACGTGGAGCCGCTCGCCACTCCAAAGGGTTCTAAAGGGCTGAACCAGAACCCACCCAGAACCCACTCCACTTCAGGGGATCGTTCAGGGGTTCCACCTGGTTCTGGTTCTTGCTCTGTTCCTTCAGTGTCTCTCCTGTTTTTTTCGGTTCCTCATTTTGGTTTTGGTTCCCGTTTCGGACCTGTCTTTGTTGTAGTTTTTAGTTCTGTTCTTATCCTGGATCTCATTGCACTTCTGACTGATCCCACGTTAAGGTTCTAGGTAGCAGGCCACATTCTGATTGTAGCTTTAGTTTTAGCTTTAGTTCTTGGTTCTATTCTAGTTGTGGTTCTGTGCCATGATCAAGTTCTTGTTCTAGGTTTGGCCCGTTCTTCTGGTTTAAGTTCTTGTTTCTGACTCTTAATTTGGGTCTCGTTCTCACTCACTCATGTTGTTGTTGTTGTTGTTGTTGTTGTTGTTTCCTGCCTCGGCTCATTCATTCATTTCAAGGCAGTTCTTGTTCAGATCCTGCTTGGGTACCTATTGTTCTTTAGAATTTGGGCCTCTATTCTGGTTTAGGTTTGTGTTCTGGTCCTCGTTCTCACTAGTTTTTGTTCTGGTTTTTGTTCTTTAGTCTATTTTTATTTAAATTCTTTTGTTGTGCTTTTGGTTCTACTGCTCATTCTGTGTGCACGCGCATGTGTGTACGTGTGTCTGTTAATGTTTTGATTTTACTCTGGAGTCTGTTCTGGTTCTGTCTCACAGTTCTGGTTTGGTCCTGTCACCCATGTTTGTTTCTTTCTGGTTTGTATTATGTGCTTGTTCTGGTTCTGTCTCATTGCTCTATTTTGGTTCTATTGGCCCTTCCCCAGCCCTCTCTGAAGTGTGTGTGTGTTCTGGTTCTGTCTCATGGTTCTGGTCTGGTTCTGTCTGACGTGTTCACGTTCTTGCCCGTGTCTGACAGTCAGTAAGATTCCGTAGCAGTTGTACAGAACCTCGCAGCAGTCCAGTTTTCTGCTCTGCTCGGAATGGAAGCTGCTTTGAAGCGGGTGTGAGCTGAAAGGTTCTCTGCAGTGACTCGCTGGAGAACCGAGTCCTCACTCTGAACTGTCTGAGTGTGGGTTTGAGTGCCGGGCGGAGCTCTTTTATTTTTTTATTTTTTGTTAAGAGTAGGATTGTTTTAATTCTTTCCTAAACTCGACTTCCCTTCATACAAAGCCCTTTGAGATGCATCTGGAATGAATATGTTCCTCCGGCCCGTATGGAACAGAGCTCGGGCTGTTGTTCTGGGGAGGAAACGTCGCCTAGAACAGTGATCTCAAAGTCAGCAAACCCCATTAAGAGGAAATGACTTTATTCCCACGACGGTGTGGAACGTGAACATGTGGAATTGAGCATTCTTCTGCTTCTTTTTCTTCTTCTTCTTCTGCTTCTTCACATGGACCTGTCGCTCCACCGGCATGAACAAAAACAGACCGCTTGTCCTGTTCGTGTGGTCCAACCACAGAACCTATGTGAAAGAGGAGAACCCAGGCTGAGTTTTGTTCATCATGGTGATTTTTTTAAAATAACACTGATAGACCCTTTGCAGCTCAGTAACAGAACTCTGACGGTTCCACTTGTGAAGAACCTTCATGCAGGGTTATTCGCTCAGCTGCACATGTAGAACATCAGTACTAGGTTCTGGTTCTGGTCATCATTCTGCTTTTGGTTCCAGTTTGATTTCTGCTTTAGTTCTGGTTTTGCTTCTGTTAGACATTCTTGACTGTGGTCCAGTTTTGGGTCTGGTTCTGGCTCTCATCTTCATCCGGATTTTGGCTCTGGTTGTGTTTATGGATCTGCCATGTCCAGGTCGATGGTTTTTGATCTGTTTTTGCTTTTCGGGTCTGGATTTAGTTTTGGTACTCGCTGCGATTCCAACTTTTTTTGTACTTTTTTAATGGTTTTGACATTTTGTTTCTGAATTCAGGTTTGATTTTCTTGGTGTGATTTTGCTTCAGGGTCGGTTCTGGTTCTTGTCCCTTACTTTGGTTTTGGTGCTAGTTTTGTTTTCATCATCATCTGTCCATGTCCAGGCGTACATTATATTATTAGTTTAATTTCCTGGTTCTGGTTGTCTGTCTTGTTCAGTTTAATGATTTTGTTCTGGCTTTGTCTTTTGGCCCACATTTGGTTCTGGTGCCCCTTCTGGTTCTCTCTTTAGTTCAGGATGATTTCGGTTTTTGTGTTCAGTTCTGGTTTTGTTATCTTGAGTTTGTATTTGGTTTTCACATTGTTTTTGACTCTTTTTTTTTTCTCTCGTGTTTGGATTTCAGTTCTAGGTTTGAGTTCTGATTTGAACTGGGTTTGGTTTTGGCTCTCATTTTCGTTATGATTTTGGCTCTATTTTGTTTTTGGTTCTCTTCCTTTTGTTATTTGAGCTTCTTTTGATCTTGATGCTCAGTCCTAATCTGACTGGACTCTTTTTAGGGTTTTGTTTCTTGCTTTGCTCTGGTTCCTTTATTCAGTCTCTGGTTTCTTGGTTCTCACTCTGGTTTAGTTCTTTCATTTTCTGGTGTTTTGGTTCATCCTATGGTCTTTTAGTTCTCACTCTGGTTGTTTATTTCTACCCTTTGGTACTTTAGTTCTGGCTTTGATTCTTTTTAGTTCTGCTACTTTAGTTCTTGTTATTTAGTAGTCAGTAGTTCTGGTTCTGGTTCCACCCATTAACCGGTACTCACAAATCATTTTTATGACAAACGTATTACGAGAACGTCTTTGGCGTTAAATGAAGCCTGACGTCAGAGTGACAGCGTACGGCGAACCGTTTGGGTTTTCGAGTCGAAGTGCTGCAGAGGTCAAAGGTCACATGAGTGCACAGCTTTGCACCCACATGAACTGGATTAGCATTGACAGCTCATTCAACTTGTTAGCCGTTAGCAGGCGGGAGAGCCGCCAGAACCGCTACCTCTGTTTGTTATTTGTTTATAATCCGTTACAGAAGGCCGAATTCCGGCACTGATCATGTTTACAAGTTCTCACGTCTGATGTTCTGGTGCATCGGGTCCCGTCTTCAAAACTTGCGCAGTCCTGAATATTGATTTGGAAAGTCGCTACCTTGGTAGCAATTAGCATCGAGTTCCCGCGCAGGCAGAAGACGCGTAAACACGGCGAAGCGCTCGCATCTGGCTGTTTGCTTTTACAAAGGAAGGAAAGAATGACAAGAGAAACAAATCCTCCAATCTCGGTTCTCGTGATTCATGAGTTCTGGGTTGCGGGGCGAGGTCGGGTATTTTAATCCCGCTATGTTTTGCACTTCACAGCTGTAAAGCGTTACGAAAGCGCTCAGCGCTAATCGACGCCAGAAATCCACCGCATTGCTAATAGGAACTGTAAACTGACTAATCTGCCAGTTTATGTGTTCTAGAACCTCCTCTCCATGTTAGGCTCATTTCCGAACCAAAAATAAACGCAGGCAAGGCGATCGCGCGGGACCACACCAGAGCTTCAGGTTAACGCTTTACCTCCAAGTATGGAGACATGTTCTAGCAGGTTCTTCTCAAGTAGAATGATAAGATGTGAGGAGACACACAAGAACCGGAACAGAGCAAAGCGGAAGACAGGAACGGAACAGGAACCAAGCTGGATGTGGAAAAAAGAACAGGAACTGAGAGGAATGTGTCCAGAGGAACTAGGAAGAATATGGAAAGGAGAACAGGAATCGAGTGGAAGGTGGAAAAGGATCCCAGAAGAACACCATCTCCTACACAGTGCATCATGGGTAGTCTACGGAATACAGGCTACACTGATTGCAGTGCATTGTGGGAGATCATAAAAAACCCTCTTAAAGTAGTGCATTATGTAGTGACGTACTGTATGTAGGCGTGTTTCATTTCCCAGAGAACCTGCTCCCATAATTCTGTTCACCTCACATGAAAAGCTTGAGCCTTGGAGAACGTTCTCATGCACTGGATGGTGAAAATGCAGCGTCATGTAAAGTAGAAGTGCAGTTTGGGAGTTTGTCCACAGAGGGGCGACAAATCCTGCCAGGAGTCTGAGAACGGGACCCACAGGGTTCCAGAGCCAGTCTAGGACACCGAACCAGGAAAGGAGAATGTGTGGTTCCTCATTCCCTCTGTTCATGAACATGGCACCAAGTCATCAATGAACTGTTCTTTTAAAGAGCAGTGGGTTTCGAGTTCTGTGCTCGTCACCAGTGGATCTTGTGGGGGTTCCAGAAGATGCTGAACGAACAGAGCCAAGCAGAACCCAGAAAGATAACAAAAGAAATGAAGATACAGGAGCAAAACTGTGTGGAACCTGAGTAGAACATGAGTAGAACAGAACCAAACCCGAGCAGGAACCGAACAGAACAAAGAGCTGAGAAGAGAGAACAGAACCCATCATGGGAGCAGAGATGGGAAGAGAAATCTGGAACAAGTCCACAGCAGGACAAATTAACAATAACGGACCAGAACTTAGGGATGGGAACAGAACCCAACAGAACACAGGGGCAGCTCAGAACTCTGCAGAACACTGGACTAGGAACCAGGACTGGAACCACGCATACAGAGTGAAGCGGAACAGGGCCCGAGCAGAACTGAGCAGAACACAGAAACAGCGGTCCATTTTTTACCCGTAACTATCTGCGCTGAACTTTTCTTTCCTTATTTGTGTCTGAGGTGCATCACTGTTCTCCCTCGGGCTGGCGTTTAGCTGCACGGCTCCGCCCCTCACGCCACTTAGAACTTTCCGTGGTGCCTTCACTCTTTATTTCTCACAGTTGCTGAGAGTTTGTGAGTCTCACAGATGTGTGAGTGAAGCTGAGGAGATGAAGATCGCCCCACAGTCTCTCTCTCTCTCTCTCTCTCTCTCTCTCTCTCTCTCTCTCCTTGTCTTTTCATCCCTCCGTCTCGCTGCTCCTTTTTCCTCTCCTCCAGTCGCACCACCTGTTTTTACTACTGAGACCTGAATCACCCCCCAACGTCCCTCTGTAACAATAAACACCCGGGGTTTTATCTTGGGGCTGTTTAGAGCAGTGCACACACACACACACACACACACACACACAGCTGCAGCTGGTAGATGGAGAGAGAAGAAAAAAGTGTGAAGGCCTGAGAGATTATTGAAGGATAAAAAGTTAAGAAATGATCACCGAGCACTGGGAACCGCTTGATATACAGAGGAGAGCTGGGAAATGGGTCCAACAGAACCGGAACACAGAAGCAGAATCACACATAACACCAAAGTCTAGAACAAGGCAGGAGCAGAACCTCAAATCAGGAGCAGAAGCCTGGATCAGAGCAGAGCAGAATGCAGGAGCATTCGGACCATCAGGCTCTCATTCAGTTCTTTAAGCATTTATTTGGGTTCTTCAGTGGAGAACGGAACGGACGGAGGAGCAGAGGTTCTCTCCCATCTGAGTGTGAGAAATGTGTTCCAACACCTGGCTCACATCGGAGACAGGAAGCAGTAGATAGTGGATGTTTCTGAAATGTGTTTGTACCAAGCTAAACAACTACACGCACACACACACACACACACACACACACACACATGGAAGCTATGTTTAAAAGTTTGGCTGCTACAGGACTCCCCCTGTGACTCAGCACACACACACACACACACACACACACACACACACACACACAGGGGTGATGCCGTGTTCACAAACACCAGGTGAAATACGACTAACTCGACCCACAAGCGTTTAACAATCAGGACGATTCTTCAAAACAACAGATAACAGGAGGAAGAGAAAAACGGCGTCCGGTGCCGAGCGTGTCTGCATCAGAGTTTCCTGTTTAAACACTCTATCACACACACACACACACACACACACACACACACACACACACACACACACACACACACAAAACCTGACATATTACAAATAAAGTCCTGCACTTCCCAAACACAGCTTTACATTTTACAGCGTTTACACTGAACACAGCACGGGAATGATTCAGCTGTGGGGTCAGAGAGAGAGAGAGAGAGAGAGAGAGATGGAAAAAGTGACAGGCACACAAGCAGAGAGACAGAGAGAGAGAGAGAGAGAGAGAGAGGGACAAACTAAGAAAGAAAAAAAATTATGAAAAAGAAAGGAGGAAAGAAGGAGGCAGGTGGATGAAGAAATCCAAAAAAGTAGAGACTGACAAGGAAGTCAGAGAAACAGACAGCTGGAGAAAGAAAGAGAGAGAGAGAGAACGATAGAGAGAAAGAAAAATAAAACAGAGCACAACAGGATGGAGAGCTCTGTGACGAGGATGAGGAGGAGGATGATGGTATAGATGGTCACAATGAGAATGTTTACAATAACGGTGGTGATGATGATGATGATGATGATGTCAAGTGATGACGAGGATGCCAGTTGTTTTCATGGTGATGACGAAGATGATAACAATTGTGAGATGGTTTGATGATGAGGGATGATGAGGAAGATGATGGTAAGGATGAGGAAGATGACAGTGGTTATGATGGTGATGATGTAGTCACCATGGTGTTGATGAGGACGATGGTGGTTATAATGATAGTAATGAGGATGACGGTGGGGATGGTGAAGATGATGGTGATGAGTATGATGGTAGGGACCATGGTGATGAGGAAGATGGTGATGATGGTGAGGATGATGGTGGCTATGATGTTACGATAATGAGAGTTACGGTGGTGATGGTGATGATGATGACAGTGATGTGGGTGATGAGGATGATGGTGATTAGTATGAAGGTGGTGATGGTGATGATGAAGGTGATGGTTCCTCAATGGCATTAAGCATTCATTCTATGGCCATATGCATTCTGGCCGAGGTGTTCAGATGATGTGTCATTCCAATTATCGGTGGAATATTCAGATCTGTGTAAACACACCTACTGTATAGTGAGGTTAATGAGGATGATGATGATGATGATGATGATGGTGTGTAGTGTTGAAGCCTGCCCTCTGCTGGAATGTACAGTGGCGTGGTGAGGGGATCTCCACATGCACGTGTCAGATTAGTGAATGGAAACAGCCGCATGCAGCAGTGTGTGTGTGTGTGTGTGTGTGTGTGTGTGAATGTACAGCAGCCAAGGAGAAAGAGCTCTTCCTGAAATCTCCTGAAACTGGCAGGCTGACACTCTTGAGTTTTTTTCCCTGTCAGTGTTTTTTCCTCTCGCACCCTCAGCGCGGGTTTTATTAGGTCTGACTGATTAAACGAGAGCGAGCCGTTGGGTTTTTATGACCTTCTTTAAAACAAACACCATCAGTTAAGCGGTGAATGAGCGTGCGGTGGTTTGTGGGGACGAAGCTGTCAGATTTTCCAGCGCGCATCCCCGGCCTTCCCTCTCCGACGAGTCGTTTTTCAGAGATGCTTTTCAAAAACAATCAATTATCACTCGCAGTCTTCAGAAAAATCCACTGGAGGAGAAAAGAGCTGAGTGATTTTTATTACGTCTGTGTGTGTGGCGGACGATTTTCCCAGTAGCCTGGAGAACCCAGTCGAGCTGAATCGTGTGATTTATTGACGCGAGCGTAAACGCTGATGGACTATTAAATAATAATAATAATGATTTCACTGCGCTCGGCTCGTGTGCTGTCCAAACCCGGGACCAGAAATATGCAGGGCCCAAACCAGAGCCAGTGGAGAGTGAATATGAATTATGGATTGGACTAATAATTGGGCTCGTTTCGATGGAATTGGACTCATTGGAGTAATCAATTAGACGAGTAGCTGAGGCAAGAACCGGCTAATACTGATTTAAAGTAATTGGCTTAATATTGGACTCATTAAACATATAATTGGACTAACAATTGGACTTAAATGGTCAAGTAATTAGACATTGTAAATGATTAGACATGTAATTACACTATTATGTTTTTTAGCTTGTAATTGGACTAACATTTGGCCTTGCGTGAAAAAGGCATTGAATTATATTTCTACACTGACTAATACTTAGACTAATAATTGGACTCATTTCAGACGAATCCGACTCATAATTAACCTCGCGTTTTGACCGATAATTGGGATGAACTACTAACTAGACAATCAATATGTTTAATTGTTAGTAATTGAAACAATAACAAGATTAATTAAACTTTTACTTGAATTAATTAGACTTAATTGGTCAGGTAATTAGGCCAATTATACAAATAATCAGACTAATAATGTCTCCAGATGACGATTGAACTTGTTTAGACACAGAATTGAATTGTTTGTTTTGAACCAGCAACTAAACTAACTATTACCTTGGTTAGTACTGGACTAATGTGACTAATAATCACAGTAATGTGCACTAGTATTTGGACTTATTTAATAATTAGACTACTTTAAGGTCATTTAAATGATATTTGGGCAGCGAGGTGGCACAGTGGTTAGCATCTTCTGGGTCGCGTGTTTGAGTGTTCTCCCTGTGATCGTTGGGTTTCCTCCGCGTACTCTGGTTTCCTCTCGCGGTACAAAGACATGCAGGGTGTAGGCTAATTGGAATTTCTGATCTGTAATGTGTGAGTGAATGAGTGCGTGAGTAAGTGGTACATGATATTTGCATAAAAAAATGATGGGATCAGGCTTTAAGAAATATTTCACAAAAATTCAAAAGAATTCAAATATGAGAAGAAAAACTCTGCGCGCAGGACAATTTACACCCAAACAAATTGAACACACAACTGGGACACACAGCCGCTGATCCTTGTGCTCGGCGTTTCTCTCAGACGCCCAGCTGATTAACTCGACTTCGTTAAACACACTCTGACAGCAACATCCTCTCCCAGGTAATAAACATCCCCGTAGCGTTTGAACCGGGTGTGAATTACACAGCTCAGTGCTCGCTCAACTGAAGTGCTCTACTGTGCGGCGCTCCAGTAACGCGCAGAAGCTTCCTCGCTCGGTTCACTCTCAGCATCCTTGCTCCTGACCTTTAACGAGAAGAAAAAAAAGTGCAGAACCTGATACGGAGTGTAACGGTGTACAAAAATAACTCGCCGTCCATCATAATGCAAATTGCGCCTTTGGTCAGTGAGGGCACGGTTCATGACGCTGCGCGGTCATCAATCATCTCTAAACACACTCCAAATAGCAGCGCATTTCATCAGCGTCTGCTGCAGGGGACCGGCCTGGACGGGTTCGAGGGAAATTGGTAGCACTTTATTCCAAAACGGGAGTGATTAATATAAGTGTGTGTGTGTAAATACAGCCAGCGATTTGCCTCTCTCTCTCTCCCCCTCTCTCCATCTCTCTCTCTGTCTCTCTCTCCCCCTCTCTCCATCTCTCTCCATCTCTCTCCCCCTCTCTCCATCTCTCTCCATCTCTCTCTCGCTCCCTCCATCTCTCTCTCTCTCTCCCTCTCTCTCTGTCCCTCTCCTTCTCTCTCTCCCTCTCTCTGTCTCTCTCTCCATCTCTCTCCATTTCTCTCTGTCCCTTTTCCTCTCTCCTTCTCTCTCTGTCTCTCTCTGTTTTTCTCTCTCTCTTTCTCTCTGTCTCTCTCTGTCCCTTTCTCTCTCTCTCTCTCTCTCTCTCTCTCTCTCGCTCGTTCGCTCCCTCTCTGTGTAAGAGCAGCAGAATTGAGATTAATTTTGTTTGTTTGGCTAATGGCTCTCAGTTCCAGCTCATTAATCCTGAGTTATAGATGACGGAGGAAAAGAGGAAAATGCGCGAGCGCTGCATCGAAGCTCCGGCTGCTGATCATCAGCCACAAAGTCTCTGATATATAATACACAGAGTTTATCGGCTCCTCTGTCCATACGGGTCAGGTGTAGTTCAGTGGGATCGCTCAAGTGTTTTTCTCCTTTATCCAATTATAGGTACTAAAGTTGGGAGAAAAAAATAATTTCAGTGATGTATAACGATTCTTTTGTGTAGCAAGTCGATTTAAAAAAAAATTAATTTTAAGTATATATATGCTTAATTTGAGGTGGTAAAATATTGCAGTTCCTCTATAATCCTACAGATGGTGCACTCTAAACTATTCACATGACGCATGCAGCACAGCAGCCTGTGTGGTAGGAGTAAAATAATTGCTGAATTCGTTTAGAAATGTAACAAAATTTAAAAACAAAAACAAAACTAGTTGGAATAGGATGAAAACAGTGCCGTTACAAAGCACTGACACTGGAGACTCCTTCCATACCCGTGAAAACATCTTTACAGTAAGAATCAGCTATGACGCATGGGCGTTTATACCAGGATATTGTTTTACATTTCCACAAACCAAAGCTCTTTCGCCAAACCCTCTGCCTCCCCCCTCCTCCATCAGTCCTAGTCCTGACCCCAACGTTAAAAGCTTTTCATGAGATCTTTGCCATCTTTTCTCTCAAAAAAGTTCCATACACTGTACGTAAATCAGGGTATAAATTCACGCCCCGGCCCTCGCTCGCTCTGTGTGGTCCTCACTTCTCTTTCACAATCACCTCAGTGTGCAGTCTCTTTCTCGTGACCCTTATCTCCAATCTTAACTGGATGAAAATGTAGCATGAACGGCTCCCAGTCGCCGGTCTCCAGTAGAAACATGGCGTTTAGTCATGCTCGCGCGCCCATTAGGACATTGCACATGGCAGCGTGTAAAACTCACGCCGAGATTCCCATCGGCACCACTTTCCACATTAGCACCAGGAATTATCAACCCCGAGTGTAATTTCCACATTTGCCCTCTTTCTCCTGGAAAATAAACGATACTCTATACTTTTACACGTAATGCTGCACTGATTTCGTTTCTTGTCACAATGAGACACGGACGTGTGCAGGGCGGTGCGTGTTGTCTCTGCATCATTGGAGTTCATCCCAAGTTCCAAAATAGGTGAATGGCTAACTTGCTGTAAAGTGAATGGGTGTGGCTAACTTGCTGTAAAGTGAATGGGTGTGGCTAACTTGCTGTAAAGCGAATGGGTGTGGCTAACTTGCTATAAAGCGAATGGGTGTGGCTAACTTGCTGTAAAGCAAATGGATGTGGCTAACTTGCTATAGAGCGAATGGGTGTGGCTAACTTGCTATAAAGTAAATGGGTGTGGCTAACTTGCTATAAAGCGAATGGGTGTGGCTAACTTGCTATAAAGTGAATGGGTATGGCTAACTTGCTATAAAGTAAATGGGTGTGGCTAACTTGCTATAAAGTAAATGGGTGTGGCTAACTTGCTGTAAAGTGAATGGGTGTGGCTAACTTGCTGTAAAGTGAATGGGTGTGGCTAAGTTACTGTTAAGTGAATGGGTGTGGCTAACTTGCTGTAAAGTGAATGGGTGTGGCTAAGTTACTGTTAAGTGAATGGGTGTGGCTAAGTTACTGTAAAGTGAATGGGTGTGGCTAACTTGCTGTAAAGTGAATGGGTGTGGCTAACTTACTGTAAAGTGAATGGGTGTGGCTAACTTGCTGTAAAGCGAATGGGTCGGGCATGCTGTGATCCACGCAGTGGGTGGTTCCATGGAAGAAACTTGAAATCAATTAAAAAATTAGTTTTTTGGAGCTTAGTTTTCTGAGTGGCCAGAGTGCTTAAAATCTAACAGTGTGCAGACTGTAAATAATAATAATAATAATAATAATAAATGTCTGTGTTAAACTTGTCCCAGAATAAAGTCGCTCTTGGATCCGTGGCATCACTACTTTACACGAGGTTAGAGGATTTGGCTCGGCATCTGCACACGTTAATTTCATCAAAGCGAGACATTGAGATGTTCATGTTAAGAAGTTAAAAGTCCAGGTGCGGTTCATCCTCACATCACAAACGCTTTTCTTTCAGCCGACTCCAGCGTCGCTGCCCTCACCTAGACCTCACGCAGCATGTTTTGAGAAAAACGTCTAAATATAAAAGTGGTGGGGATTTTCAGGCCGTGATGAGGCCAGACACCTCAAGGCCGGTCCTTAGATGCAAAACTCGACACTAATCAGCTTCGGTTTCGCTCATGAGTCTCACGTATAAACCTTCCAAATGCAGACCATCCGCCGTACCATTCCCGACCGCACACCTGCTTAACCAAACGTCTTTAGTTTCCATCTCTGTTTTTTTTCCCTTCCTTTTCCCAGTTCCTCCCTTCCTGCCTCTGCGCAAACACAGATCCGTGTTATCGAAGCGCACGGCACGAATTCAGCGGGGTTTAAAAACATTTACCGTAGCTCCGCTTCTCAGCCGCAAACAGAGCAACGTTGGATTTGATGCTCGAACGGACGGCTTTGATCTGAGGCAGATGTTGCTCTGGCGCAAACCGCTGCTTTTTTCCCCCCAATCCAAACCAGTACACACACACACACACACACACACACACACATACACTTGTGCATTCATCCAGTCAGCAATTCCTTCCTGCCTTTTTAAATCAGTTGCTTCTTCCTGGGTGGTGAACATGTGACATATCCCAAGCCCACTCCCGAGGTGGCGTTGTCAGGAACCGGTCCGTCATCACCGGCATCCCTAACCCTACTGGAGACGGTTCGAGGTAATAAATTGTTTTGTTTTGAAGGAGCACGAGGATCAGTTTGGTAATGTTTTGAGGTTTCTGGGAGGATGACGAGGCTCTGGAAAGTCCTCAGCGGAACACTCAGAGTTTCTCAGGAACGGCCCAGTGCGAGTAAGAGAAATGGCATTCGACAAACACAGCTCAGGAACCTGAGAAGACCTGGGAGATGTTTTTTGTTCCTAAAAACAAGGAAGTCCAGCAAGTATTGACTCACCAACGTTTATGGGTTAGCTGTAGCGGTTACGAGTTTTGACATGATGCAATGGTTGCTATGAAAAGTTATTTTATTTTTTTGATAAAACTTCTGTCTCTCTTTCTGCCTGCATGCTGTTCAGAGGCCTGGCTCCCTGCTGGAGGTCTAAACCCTACGCCACCCGCTGCCAAACGTACATTAGCACTCCAATCCTGGCACGATGATCTCCTGCCACCAGACGCGTAACTGCACGAGTAAACAGACACAACACTCCGCTTCCAGGCGTTCTGGATGTAAATAGGCAAAGCGGTGAAATTTCAGCGGTCATGCATTCTTGTACAAAATGTCTGTTTTGAGTCGAGGGGGTGTGTGTTTAAGGGAGCCTGCTGAGCGTGGAGATTAAAGGTCCAAGGTCCGGAGTTCAAGCGTTTGTAGGATGATCAAGTCAACAATAGCGCTCTCGGCTGCAGACGTCTTTAGATAATAAAACGTGTTTTAGGGCACGTTAAGGTGACACGTGGATGAGTGTCTTCAGGTTTTCTAACAGTAAGAATATTCACATCATCATCATGTTGATACAGTTAGTGTGTGTAAGATGTAGGTGTGTGCCATGACACTCCCTCTACACCAAACAAAACACACACACACACACACGCTGGTTACCGGTTATTTATTTAAGCACAGCTTAAATACTGAACCCAAGTATTGAAGAAACAGATATGTCTTAAGTCATTGTTTAGAAAATTGCCAGAAACTCATCATCATCATCATCATCATCATCATCATCACCGTCATGTTGGGCATGAGTACCTTCATCGCTGTCAACACCTTTATGATCTTCGTGATCACCTTTTTCACATTCGTCATTACCTTTACTTTCATTAATTTTACATTTCATTATATTACACTTGATGATCATTAAAATCACTCTCATCACCTTCATCATCACCCTCATCACCTTTCACACTTCAGCTTCATTCTTTTAATCACCCTCATCCCCATCAGGCTCGACACCTTCCTCACCACCACCAATATTCTCATCACCTTCACCATCACCTTTATTATTCTTTTCCCGATTACCCTTGTCACCTTCATCATCACCGTCATCATATTCATCACCACCATCACTTTTATCACCATGATCAACCTTATCTTCATCACCCTCATCATCACTATCATCCTGCTCATTACCTTTTCAACATCTTTTATTACTTTTATTACTCAATCATCGTCACCTTTAACACCCTCATTTTTATCACCTTCATCACTTTTGTTAATAGCTTTATCACAGTTATCATACTCTTATAAACTTTTCTATGTTCAGGTTAAAAAATGTGAAAGCGGCAACAATAAAATGCGAACACGACGCCTGAGTAAAACTGAACGTCATCAAACCGTTTCAGCTCCAGATCCTGAGATCTAAAAACACCTTAATCCACCTGAGCGATCTGCAAAGTCTCTGTGATAAATCAGCTAGCGCTATAGTCTTCACCGCGCCGTTCTTCTTGATGTCGCCGCAAACGTGATCCTTTACGCTTTCCCACTTTTTGGAAGCGGAACGTTTCTTGACATTTACAACATTTTGCACAACTCTGGAACCGTTTGTCTTCTTTTTTTTTTTTTTACGGGGACGATCTCCAAAGGACACGTCGAAATCAGATCATCGCTCATTGTTCTATAGCTGTAGGGAAAGAAGAAAAGGCATGGCAGTGCTCTCGAGCGTTTGTTTCGCCAAGTGAGAGCACAGTATATCTTGGGAACCTGAGATAAAAGTGATAGACGCTGCGGCGAAGACGTTTTCAGAGGAATAGAGGAGCGTTGTTTATGGCATGTGCGTCTGCCATGTTGTTTCTCGGCCCCTCGTTTTAAAGGGCATGTGAGGTGAGCGATTCTCTGGGTGAACCCGTCAGCGTGGATCCAGAGAAGGATCTGACAGTCCGTGGCTCGGCAGTGGAAGCATATTTTATTTCATTTTTCCATCTCCCCTCTGTGACAGCCAGCCTTTCCATCAGTCTCTCTCACTCCGTGACTCATTCTAACCCTGATCCATTGCATGGGGTGAAAGTCCCATCTCAGCGGGGATGATAGTGTTGCACCGTCATCCATTTCTTTTCTTTCTTTCTTTTTCTTCTTCTTTTTTTTCGTAGTAGTAGTATGCATAAACCGTTTTGAAAACGATAACATACGGGAGTTGGGGTGCGTCTCAAACAGGTCCTTGTTGCCGTGTCCGTAAAATCAAAACCTTTTACCTCAGTCTCAAAGGTTCTAGAGGGAAATTTGGTGAGCACAAGATGGCCGCCGTCTAGCGCTGGCTAATTCATCCTGGCTGGGCCGGGATCTCATCTAAACACAACTGAAGTGTCCTGACCTCGCACCCTGACCCTCTCTGTGCACCGAAAATACACGGATCATTTGAAGTGCCGGCCGTGAAACCCGATAAGAGGTGAGCATTTATATACACACGTAGCCCGAGTGAGTGGGAGGCTACGAAAGCACATCAAGGCTAAATGTATCCGTCAACGAGCGCCGCTAGCTATTAGCACCCGTGTGTCTGAAAGTGAAGTTTAAAAAAAAAAAACATAAGGGGAGTGGAGAAAGTCTGGAGTCGGGGGTGATCCGTTCAGAGGTGTGGGACAGACAGAAGCCATATGGCTCACGGCTAATGCTCCTCATCGCGCAATAACGCCATCAGTGTTTGAAATATAGACGCCGCAGAGCGGGTTTTATCTCGGCACGTACATTCCTGCTACGACACGTTAGCGAAATACCTGCAGCTAACATCGCTAAAAGCCTGAGCGCACTGCTTAGATCTGTCGTTGTTTTATTTAGCGTTGACACGCGGTGTTAAAAATATCAACAGAACATTTTAGGAACTTATACAGTTTTAATAGATTTACCTCAAACAGAACCGTTATATTCCCGATATTCACTCAAGAAGAAGATAACATTTGTGTATTATTTGTAACCTCAGGAATTGTGGATTTTGTGTGCAATAAAAAGTTGGGCTATAAAATGAGCAAAGAAATCTTGTTTGGAAAACATTAGTATCTCTTTAGTCTTATTAGTTCCTATTAAATATAATCTTCTAAAAAATAAAAATACCATTTATTATTAGCTTCTTTTTTTTATAAAGCTGTACAGAAGGTCATTTAAACAGCACCACGCTGAGCACATGTGCGCTCTGATCAACGTGTGAGTTATTAATTACCTGTTAATTCATTTTGCAAGTGATTAAGAAAAGGTGAGCAAGTTTTCCGTGAGCAAGAATAAAATTTTAAACCTGGATCGTCCCGAGAGCCGCGTACAGATTAAACGCGGTACGACTCGGCGAGGACCGAAGCACCATTTCATGCCCTCGTTACATGCTGCTGGATGGTTATTATGATAATGATGACTTTACAGATAAAAATTGTCACACTTGTAACAAAGGATTTCTTGTTTTTTCATCAGACTTTGGTGAAAGATTTTGGATCTTCTGCATCATTTCAATAAACCTGAGCGATAAACGAGCAGCATTTAGTCAGGAAACGTCTGAGACTGGACTGTTTTTACTGCTGGAATGTAACGTCACCATAATAATCTCCACTAATTAAAAAAGATTTTTGCATGATTTTTGCAGTTCGATACAAAATTTATAGCTGTAATTACTAATAAGAAGCTGTGCATTGTACATCGCCATGGTTCAGCAAATCAGTTGAAACACTGGGCAGATTTAGATCATGTGGATGAAGCCCATGTGGGGAACAAAAATCGCAAAAGATTTTTTTTAGGTGTGTAACGTAATATACTGATGATGTCAAATGTTTAAAAATGGCACTTTTAACATTTGTGTTGAATAACAGGTCAAAAATAGAACAATTTTTATGCTAAACATTTTAATCTTTAAAATTGTCCTGGTCTAGAATAGTTTTAAAGCAAATTTGAACATTTCTTTTATTGAAGTCCAACAATCAGCTCTGAAACGTAAACTGTGTCGCGGTATGATCTGATCTGTCACAGCTCTAACGTAAATGTTTAGAATTGAATGTGTTTTTCAAAAATAGTCAGATCTCTATCTTTATTTCCACATAAGTGTACATGTTTTATCGCGACATGATGTGTTCAGTGCGTCTTCCACCCGAAGGTTTTTGCGTATTAACTGATGCTGAACCCCTGATGTTTGACCTTTGTGCCGTTATGTACTGCTTACATTTGCTACTTTTTTTTAAAAACAATTTTGACTTATTATTCATCGGAGAATGATGGATGACTTCCACTGACTTTTTTGGAGCCGCTTTGGATCCGGAATACTGCGGAAACAGCAGGTTGCTATTAGCCTTTACACAAACGCAACATGCGGTAATTTCTCTGCAGCTGCACTTTCAACAAGTGGAATGAATTTGGTGTAAAAACAGAAACGGAAGGAATGAATTGGAGATTACGAGTCCTTGGACCGTCAGACAGAGGTATCCTTCACCTCGTATCGAACATGTCATGACTCAGGTGGAACCGAGGAGCGACCTTAGCGCAGAACTCCAAGCGCAGATTGCTGGACTCGGGGTGGAAACTCCATTAGATGTGAGCAATGTTTTTTATCTACAACGCGTGTAAATAATCGAGATCCTGTTGCCGTGACGACGTCTCTCTCTCTCTCTCTCTCTCTCCAGACCAAAAGAGAAGGAGAGAGAGAGAGAGAGAGAGAAGTTAGCTGTTTTCATTTCCATAAAGGGAACACATGCGTGAAAACGAATCTGTTAAGATGGATATTCGGCTTGGCTTACTGCTCGAGCTTCCATGCCATTACAAGGCTCTCCACTTTTGCAGCACAAATGTTCCTTATTTTCTTGGCAACGAGCAAGGAAACAGTGTGCTCGACTGAGACTCGGAGATCCAAAGAAAGAAACTTGAGGAAAAAAAAAGAGAAAGGCATAACTCAAAAAAAAAAAGTCAAGCGCGCTCGTTTGGCATTATAGGAGGTAATTGCAAATTTCGCGGCCTTACAAAAATACAATCAGCATAATTGCGAAAAATTAAAAAATAGCCATATTTTAATTGCTTGCAGGCTCCGTGGAGATGGAGCGATATCTCAGACGCTTGGTTTGTTTTTTTTCCCTTCACCACACAGCGAGTCAGAACCTCTCAGACGGCAATCGAGCCTCCGCGGCTTGCGTCTAGTTTACTCCAGAAGCATCCATGCCTTGCGGAGTTGCGCTCACTGGAAACCGCCGGTCGCACGGCTGACCTCAGCGCTCAATGTTCCTCACTTTGTCTTTTTTTTTGCTGTGCATGAGACAAATTCGCACTCATATCTGATTCTACCCCGTAGGTCTGGTGGCAGGGGAGCGCTCACTGCTCGCTCACCGCTCACTGCTCACCACTCACGGCTCCTGTCCTGCACAGTCACGTCTGCGGCGGAATGCATGATAACACGGTAGTTTTTGACCCTAAACCCTAATAAAAATGGACAAGCAGAGCATTCTGACCATCCACACGCATACACGTGCTTGTGCGTGCATGTATATATATATATATATATATGTTTTACAATTGCACATAAAAAAAGAAAAGAAAGCAAAGAGGTTTTCAGATGATCGCATTGCCTGGCTACTGTTCAGAAGAAGTTCACTGCAACAGCTTGGACATGTAATAACACGCGTCAGCGATATTAAAAACAAAAAGACGTGCTACCGCTGCTGCCCGGCTCGCTCTTTCTCAGTGTGTTTACATCGCCCGAGCCGTTCTTGCTCATTTAGCGCTTGGGAGTCGGGAGGGGAGCTGTCACATTTTTCAGTGCGTCCTACGAGTTTGTGTAAACGCTGGGAATGTTTGGAGAACGCCGGTCAAGAAGAGGGTCTTCCCCTAACTGGATAAAAAAAAACTGAATAAAAAAACAGAAAAAAAGGAATTCCTCCGCCCTTTAAGTTATGATATTTATCGCTAACATGCTGCCTGCTGCCGTAGTCACGTCTGAATTTAGTGCGCCACTATGTTTTCCCTTTTTACACATTCACCATTTAGTGTGTTAATAAGAAAGGGGCAAAGACAGTACAAATGAGTTTCAGAATGAAATGCAGCTAAACGTTAGCGATCCTGTTATAAGCTTACAATATGCACCGCGGGCATGCGCGGGCCAGTCAAACAACGTCGTGGGGTTATGTAGGAAAAGATCTTGTGTGATAAAGATAATAAATATAAACACAAATTGTTCGGGGTGGAACCCCCTGCCCCGCCCCCCACATCCCCCAACCCACCACCACCACCAAGACCACCCCCACCCCCCCGTCATATAACGTGATTGCTCGCCCTCTCCTGAGCATTAACATTATTTTAACTTCTATCGGTGTTTAATTTCAGTCATCAGTGTTTAGTCAGAGAGGTTGGAATATCTTCACCTACATCAAAGTGTTTCCTGCCATGTACGTGACCGGTTTGGTATTTCCAGTCCAGCTCACAAATCTCACTTTGCCTAATCGAATTTTTAAGAAAGGATGGCGAGCGAATGGAGGGAGGAGGGGAGTGAAGGTGGGAGAGGGGGTTCGCTCTCATCATGCTTTTCCACAGGGGGGTTTTAGAGCTGAGTTTTGTCTGAAGATAGAAAGCCCACCACAGGCTGTCAATCTGCCTTAAAGCCAACCTTGACGTTCGCTGTCCTGACCGCTTGCCAAGACGCAAATACGATACGGTGCGCCCAAAGTGTAGGCCCTGACGCGGGCGGACACGGATCCGACCCGGCTCACATCTGAAGCGCATTTAGCGCATCTGAGAGCTCGTAAAACTGTAAAAGCGCAATCAGGGAGCCGCTGCTCCTCGGTGGCGTTTCAGAGTAACCGTATCTCTCCTACCAGGCAGCGCTAATAGACTGCATGGACCGCGGAGGAGGATATTAAAGCCATGTGCAGGGAAACCCTAGTTTAAATAACCTGTAATGGAACCCCTTAGCAGGAAAAAGAAAAAAAAATCTTTCTATTAAGCGCACTTAATCAAACATTGGCTAACCTGTACCGCTGAAGTGCTTCAGTGAGTACTTAGATAGCGACGCTCGCCCATCGTCCTTGTTTAGTACCCAATAAGGCTTGTAATGCAATATTGGATCCATGTGGAGCCACGCTGGTTCGAATAAACCCATAATGGAGGCCTTCACCGAATTACACTGGAAAGGAACTTTGTCTTTATTAAGTGTACTAAACATTGAATCAAATGTTGGCTAACCGACTTCCAAAGCCTTGGCATAAAATGCATCTGCTTTCTGAGTTATTTACTTACATACAAAAAACAGCTAGCTGATTTCAATCATTTCCTTAGCCGTTATTAGAGAGTTAGACGGAAATTAATGTAGTTCTTTTGGTACTCATTAAGACTTGAAACCGGAGAGAACCTGTTTTAAATAGCTTGGAAGCATCGCTAGTGTAGTTATGCTAGCTGGAAATCTTTATTGAAGATCAACATGTCATACGTACTTCATGTTAGCCATAAAGCAGAAAGTCTGCAGCTCCTAAAAGCTCAGTTACCTGAGACTAGAGACTTCCTTATAGATGGCCGACTGTGGAAGTAACGCTGCAGGGCCTCCGTTTGCCTCCTGTTAATATGCTAACATGTTTGTTTGGGTCACATTATTAGCCTCAACTGCACGTTAGCTAGCAGCATCCCACTATCACAGCTTGAATGCTGCAAATACAAACATATAATTTACTTGTATTGTTTAGTTTCTGTTTACATTTTGTCCATGCTACCTGTAGCTTGTTTGAGTTTTGTTACTAGCGATTGCGATTTATTTGCTGTATTGTGCTAATAATGTGATATTAAAACCACATGCTGGTTTCAAGTTAGCCAAAATAAAAGTATTCTCTGAAAAGCACTTCCATCTCTGTCAGGTTATTAGCTAATAATAGTAACTGTTATATATTATGCTTGTTTGCTACCCAGTAAGGCTTGTAATGCGATCGTGAAATCATGTGGCTCGAATTAAACTTCAGCTTATTTTCTTTAAGGTCAGCACGGTTAGTTCGGGTGGCCTGGAAGTTTTGGGGTCCTAACGCCAGCCTTAGCATCCGATGCGCCTCCGCTTCACGGTTCAGTGCTTGTGTCAAATGCAATTCACCGAGTGAGTGGAAGTGTGTTTAGGCTGGTCACGTTCCAAACCTGGACCTGTCCCTTTCCGTTTGCACGCGGACGCTTGAGTCCTGATTGGGAGCGGCAGCCGTTTCACAGACCGTTGGATGCTATCGGAAACCATCCGTGTGCTCATAGCTGGAATGGAGGAAATGTTTGTGTGTGTGGGGGGGCGGCGGTGTCTGTAGTGCTAAACACGGCTTGTATGTAAAATTATTATTATTTTTTTAGGGAGCTCAACTGGGTTAAAATTAGAAGATTTAAAGAACACTTAATGAATCTTTTTCAAAGTATGAACGCTTCGCTACATTAAGTGCAGGGTGTTCTCATGGCTAAAAACACTGGCTTGTACAAACTGGTTAATTCTAGGATCTTTAGAGTTTCTTTAGCTTGTTCCATTGATGGAACGTAGATAAAAGGATTCTACATCCAACCCTACTAATGCAAAAAAACCTATAGAACCATTAAGGGAGAATAAAGAGCCATGACATCATCATTCTCCGTAGTACAAGATGAGAACACACTGTAAGAACCTTTTTGCATTAAAGAACCCTATAGAGACCTGATCAAAGACAGGATGACGAAGTTACAAAGTGTTTCATTCTTCTTTTCCTACAGGAAATTTCCAACAGTTACAGTTGTGTGTTTTTTAATGATATATAGATTATTGTTGTAACAGCTGTCCATCACGAGCTTCTCTTTTTGTCTTTCTCCTAAAAGCGGATAAAGGTCAGATTCCTCGGGAAAAAAGTGTAAACTCATTGGTACTGATGTCAGGAAACTTTATCGACACTAGAAGAAACTTCATCAAATCAAGAGTTGCGCCTATTTTAGTACATTTTAACGTCAATATTAAATATGTATAGTATACATAATCTACTCCTTATGTCAGAGCTCCTGCTTGCATGAAACCTTCATACTGATATAAAGCCCCGCCCACAACACACAGAGACAAGAGTGTATTAATATGTTGTGTTGATAAATAAATTCTGAGCTGTTTGTACGTTCACGCTGCGTAATCTTAGCGTGCCTGTCTATGGTTAATGTTGTGTTTTCTCAGCGTTTCGCACCGTTCCCCGTGTTTGTATTGGACGTCGTAGCGGGCCGCGGCGCTGCGATGTGTGCTGCCAGTCGGAACGGCTCCAGAGTTTTGTCTCAGGGTCCCGTGAGATCGACTTCCAATAAAAATATTCGCAGAGTTTTCGGTTTCAGAGTAAATACAATCTACCTGTGGCAGCTGCCATTGTGTTCGTTTGTTGCGGCCGTCTTTTTTCTCTCTCTTTTTTGCCGTGTTAATGTCTCTCAGCTGCTTAATGGCGAGCAGGTGGAATACACGCTCCCTCAGCAACTCCCTTCCATTTGACTCCTGGGTGAAAACATGACTTTAGAGCTGTCCAAATCCCAGAGAGACTTTAGCCAAACACATCAGCGCACACTCCCACACACACACACACACGCACACATACACAATTACAGCACACCCGCCTACATCTCCTTTACAGGAACAAGCACTTATTTGAATTTTGCATTCTGAAGAAGCTTGTCCTGGTCTGTTGATTAATTGTCTAATCGTGCAGCTCTGAATCACAGGTTTATATTCGTGTAGTAATGGTCAGAAGTGTATACACACACACACACACACACTTGTCATTGACATGAACGTCATGGCCATATTGGGTTAACAGAAGAAAAACACCAAGAGGCTGGAGCACAAGGTTTGATTTATTTTGGGTTTTCTGGAATCAACACTGGGTCAGAATGATGCCTTGAGCAGCCCTGGGATTAGGATGAACTTCTGTTCTACACCATTACGCTTCTGATAGAATCCTGGTTGGATATCTGACCGCGCTTCTTGTTGTGTTAAATTGTCAGTGTCCTCTCACAGACCCGACACTGTCCTGGTATAAAACTTTGTCCAACTTCCAACCAGATTTGATATTTTGCTCATGAACCCTGAGGTTCTCCTCATCTTTCTTCATTATTTCTTTCAAAACAGCCCCAAAAGTCTAACGCTACCACCATCATGCTTCAACAGCTGCTACAGTGTTCTCACCCTCTCACTCCTCCAGACATACCCCTGGTCAGTACTTTGCTCCTCCAGAAGGCTTCTTCTTTGCCCATGTGCCCCATCAAATGCAAACTTTACTCGAGTGTGAAGGTGTGGATTTTGTTTTTCCGGTTCCTGGATTGTTCCTGACCATCAGAACCAGTCTCTGCTTCTCGACAAGCTATATTTTTTCCAGAGAGAGAGAGAGAGAGAGAAAGAAAACATGCTTCATGGACGTCCCACATCATTACAGTTCATAATAAAAAGATTGCACATTTGCACATTCCTCATACCTTGCACATTTCTTGTTCTTGTTTACACACTGTTTGCTGTCGTACACATGCAACATGTTTTTCACAGGTATATTTTGAAACTTTTATACCTCCGAAATTCATTTTTATTCAGAATTTCTTTTTGTCCAGACTGTAAATCCTGCATAATTTATACCCCTATATTTTAAATTGGGTACTTCTACTTTTAGTTTGATAACTTTGTAAATATTGTACATTAGGGAGGTCGTTGTATTAGCGGGAGTTCTCGCTGTCGTAAATCTACTAAAACGTCTACAATCAGATAAATATTTTTTCTTCGCTCCTGAGTGCACTTGGATCTGTAATGAGGTGCCGTTCGGTAGCCTTGCGGGTTTTTTCCAGGCCTCGTCCGTAACTCCATGTTTTTCCTTCGGCTCTTTTCTGCGTCTCACAATATTTTCCCTCCCGCACTTCTAGCTGCCCGCTGCCCGACTTCAAAGCCGCCCCGTGTGTGTTTGTTTAATCCCTGCTCTCCTCGGAGCCGCTGTTTTCCCCGTCATTAACGGCGGGAGTTTCGGACTGTGCCACCCCGCTGTAATAACTTCCCGTGGGCCCCGCTCCGATTAAGGAGAGAGCTGAACAAACACAAACACTCAGGCTTTTTAAGCGCCGTGTTATGTCTGTTCGGTGTCGGAGTGACCCACTTCAAAAATCCTGCAAGAATAATAAAAACTATTTGTGTTCTTTTTCCTTTTTCTTTAAAAGATGCACTCCCACCTGTACACACACACACACACACACACACACCTGCTATCAGAGGGGAGGCCTGAACTCCAGGGGCACCAGTTCCACCAAAACTCCCTCGACTGAACTTTGCTTTCGAATAAACCTCCAGCTGCACTGAGATCAAACCTGAGAGGAGGATAAAATGACTTCCTGTTCCCAAAGGAAGTGACACAGGGTGCGAGAGGTCAACAGGGTCACTGCCCTGTTTGTGGACAATACCCGTCCAGAGTACATTGACCCCCACCCTACCCACCCCCACCTCCCTTAACCTCCCCATCCTGCACCAGTTTGTTGTTTTGCTTTCGAACATGACCGTAGCCAAATTTGCAATCTGGATCCTTACTTCTTCTTCTTTTTTTTTTTTTTAACCCCCGACACCTGGCTAAAGTAAGAGCCAAGAGCTTTGCATGTAATGAAGTGAGTTGGTACAGATGTGGTACAGATGTGCTTTTCATTTCTAACATTTTATACTAATTACTGATGTTTGTGATTCCACATGACTCGCATCCCTTATTTCTTTTCTTTTTCTTTTTTTTTTTTAAATGACATGCTAGAATTTTTTAGTTATACAGTAACATGGTACTCCCAGTGGGATTGCTGATATAAAAGGTCTCATTTGAGGTCTCATTAAAGGTCTCATTTGAGGTCTCCCTTAAAGGTCTCATTTGAGCAAGAAGACCCCTTAAACTGTGTGTAGTGCATTTTTCCATTTCTCACACAACTACGCGTTGTTTCACTCCTCCTCCAGTCACACTATTTCAGTCTCCATGTAAATGAGTTACTGCTGAGCCACACCCCTTTAGAGCTGATCAGCAAACCGGGGGAGGGGCTGTTCTTGTGTGAGGTCACATCAGGGGAAATTCTAACTGGCTTGTTTAAGCAAGAAATTATTTCTTTTCTCATGCTTTATGTTTGTACGCTGGAGAACCGCCTGACCGTATAAACACGACTCCTTAGGTCTGAGGAAGTCTCTGTGTTCTGTAGCATCTCCGCATGATTGTTCATGATGCGTTACATTTTACCTGAAGCTCATCACAGAGCATGGTGTAATTAATAAGCCAGTACACACGCAAGCTGTTTCTGTGATCTGATTTTGTGATCTGAGGTTAACTACGAGACTCGACATGACGGACACGTGACGATGGTTCGGCAAATAAACACGTCCCCCCGCAGCTGCGTCTCCGGGTGAGATGCCGAGACATGAGTGTGCGTCGTCCCGTCTGAAGTCCATTGCAGATGGAGGTCACGTGATCGTCGAACAAACGCCACAAACTGCGCTCCTCTCCGGAGGAGGCGTTCTCGCAGGGTTCTCGCGGGGTTCTCCTCAGCAGCTGTGTTTTCCCAAGACGAAGCGCGCGCTCATAGAGCTGAATAAACACTGGAGCTACTTCATCAGGAAACGACTTTTAAGTTCTGCTCAGAAAGACGCTCTTTAGCATGCGTGGAAGACGGTTTCTGAAGTCCGTCTATACGTTATAGCGGCGATTCTCAGCTCCAGCTTTAACATCAAGCTGCGTTCGTAGTCTGTGAAATGTGGGAAATCTAATGTTAAAACTAGATTGCAACTGTTTTAAACATGTAAGCAACAAATGTTTTGTGGTATAAGATGCTCAGGACGGTCTGGAAGTAATCTCTAGTGTGGAAACTGTAGCTCCGCCTCTTGCTCTGGCAAAGAAAAATGATTGGTTAGTTTCCCTGCCTAGCTCGTTACGTAATGAGATCATTTACGCAGGTTTGTTTTCATGTGACTTTTGTAAACTTGTCTCACAATTAAAGCAGAATTCCACCCATATTGTTCGGGAAATTATTTCTTCATTTTGATTTTACTAACGACGTCTGGAGACCAAAAGCACCAGAGGCACCATGATGATGTCATATTTACGTTATATGGTTAAACCTAAACATTTTTTACCCGTGTGCCTCAGAAACTGGAATCCAGTGCGAGCAGGCTAATCTTCCTTGTGGTAGCCATGGGATTTGACCCAACACCCTTTCCACTCACCAGAACCTTCTGCTCCATTTTTCTCTAGGTTTTCTTCATCACCTTTCTCCGGGTTGTATTTTTCCCCCTGTCCATTTCTCACTCTTTCTGTTTCCCCGGGCTTCTGTAACGACTCTTTAATGATTATCTGTTTTTAATGTCGCTCCCCCACACTCGCGGTCTCCAGGAGTGTGAACGATCAACTAAATGTGGCGCGTAATGGATCCCTGTCGCTCCTCGGTGCTCCTCAGCCTTCCAGATTTCCACAAAGCCATATTAACTGACATTAGCAGGATTTCCATGTGTGTTTCAACCCCAAAAACCTAAAAACCTTAAAATTCACTTCAGCGTAATCCCAATTCCCGCTACAGGACAGAGGAACCAGGTTTTTCGCCAGCGGCAGCGTGCGGTGAGAGAACATCCTGGACGTGTGAATTCCCCTGGACATATTTACTCAGGCTGAAGTTTCACGCTGCATTAACGCCGCCATGTAATGGAGACAAACTCACTCAGCGTCCAGCACAACAGCGTCGAGCCTCTGCATCACGTGATGGTTCTCACAGTGTCAGTTTCATACAGAGAACCATGGTCTGTCAGCACAGGGTTCTCTTAGTCACTTTGCTACACTAGAGCTAGAATATTCTCTAACATAGCTAGCGCAATAATACCCATTTCAATTTGCCCCATAGTCACATGCTACTCTTAACATTTCTGTGGTTGTCAACTGAAGGTTCTACAGTATCTGTCCGGTTCCTCTGTAGAACCTCCTTAGGAAGCTAGGTTCCCTTATTTAACCAATATTTTACTTACAGTACATACTTATTTTGATTTTAAAACACTCTCCTAAAAATGTTCTGTACAGAGTTATTCGTGCTGAAAAGAAAGTTTAGAACCATTCACGGTTCTTTGGTTATTCTTCCAATTCTGTTAAAGTTTCTCCATCCATGTAGAACCTTTTCATCCAATAAACAAAGAGGTGCTCCCAAAAGGTTCTTTAGAAATAGTTTGTTTTCTTTAATTAAGGTTTGTTTTATAATAAACGTTCCTAACCTCCAAAAACAAGGTGAGTTCTACTCCGATTCTGACAGGGAAACACTCTATGGTTCTCGGGTTTATAGAGATTTTCCAAGAGACTAAAGAACCAACCCTTGGGTATTCTAAATGTTCTGCATATGACAGCAAGTCATTCAGTTTAAAGTGTTAAATGTTCCAGGTGCTCTTCCTCCATCAGAAAGGGTATATAACCCAGTTAGAAGCCTGAGAACCATTATTTATCCAATAGACCATAAAAGGTTGAAGGTTGGAGAAATTTATGTTTCATAAACGGTCTTTTGGGTAGCGACAGGTTTCTTTAAAATGTCTTATGATCCCGATGGTCCTGGAGTTGTCCTGGTAAATCTTATAGGTTCTATGTAGGTGGAGGATAAAACATATTTAATAAAATAAGAACCTGTAATTACCTGTTATTATTAAAAAAAAAACAAAAAAAAACAAGCAACTATGTTGCCAACTAAGAACCAACGTTAATCCCACTGACAGGTTCTAGGTATTAAAAAAAAAAAAAAAAAAAGAATGAGTTTGCTTCACACATTTGTCCAGGTACTTCACACACTTCAGGCTCTTCTTCAATGGTTATATCCAATGGCTCTTAGCTTTTGAAAAAAAGGCATTCTACTCAGACTGGATTTTCTTGCTGATGGCTAAATGTCGTTGGCACTGATGGCGTTTAACGATTCAGAGGGACAACTGAAGAACGCGTGTGAGAATAATGTTTGGTTTTTAAGCGTTCTTGTTTGTGACATTGGTTCTGTTTGGACCTCTTTCTGACGCTGAAATACTCTTTTGGTTTCTTTATCATTCCTTCAATTCATCTTTGTATTGTTTCTTAGTGGTTTCTAGTTTTCACAACATGGTTCCACTCAGATCGGAGACCTTCATGATGAGGAGACATTTCTAAACACAACCTTTTGAGTTCTACAAACTTCTTGGCTCTCAAGTTGTCACTCTAGACCCCATAAGGGTTCTGTGCAGAACGCTACCATGGTGGAACCAGAACCCTCCACTCTTTTTTCTTTGTATGAGTGTACACACAGGACCATGAGCTCCAAAAGGTTCTTGAGTGGTTCTGTCACAGAGGGTTCTACTCCATCGACTCCATAGTATCTCTAAGGCTTTCTTCAGAGCAGTAATTAAGGACCTTGAAGGTTTTTTATAAGGATGCATTTCACAGAAAACATGTGAGGTGTGTGTGTATGTGTGTGTGTGTGTGTGTGTGTGTGTGCAGAAATTCTCATTGTGAGCTGCCAGCTGAGGGCATCCTTTCCCACGCTTTCTCTCTCTCTTGCTCTCTCTCTCTCTCTCTCTCACACACACACACACACACACACACACACACACACACACACACACACACCCAATGGGGTATGAAAAGGTTCTTGCAGCATCATGTATATATGCAGCATGTGTATAACTCCCTTCATGTGTATATGTGTACTTACATTTTGAAACCTTTTGCTTTATAAGCATGGAGAGCTCTGTGTGTGTGTGTGTGTGTGTGTGTCTTGGTGTGTTTAAAGCCGACCACGTCACGGCAAGTGCGCTGAGGCATCATGGGTAACGGGAGTTTAGGGAATTTTCTCTTACTCATCCCTCCATCCTTCTGTTTTTTCCTCTCGGCCACCCATCACGCACTCTCTCGCTGGATTGAGACGCAGCAGATCTGCAGCTGTGCAGTGTGACGACCCGCTTTCATCTCACTCACACACACACACACACACACACACACACACACACACACACACACACACACACACACACACACACACAATATGTGGGTTCCTGTTTCTGTCTTCCATTCTCTCTCATTCATTCCTTTTTCTTCTTTCTCTCCATTTGGCCTTTTTTCAATTTCTTTCTCTCTCCTTTTCACCTTTCTCTCTCTCTCTCTCTCTATCTCTCTCTCTCTTTGCCCTTTCTGCTCCTTTCTTTTTTCTTTTTACTCTTTTTTGTTCTTTCATCTTGCGTTCCATCTGTTTCATTTGCCTTCTGTTTTTATGTGTCTCTGTCTTTCATTGTTTCTCTCTCTCTTACAATCTGATCTCTTACTCTGTGTGTGTGTGTGTGTGTGTAAATCCTCTTGGTGTTGAGAGGAAGGTTTAGGAAGTGAAGTGCACTCAGCGGCCCGGGGCCTCCAGTGTGAAGTGTGCACTTTGTTGTCATCCTACGCTCTTTTCCTCACTCCTCGGGGGAGGGGGGGGGGACCTCACAGAGAGAGAGAGACAGAGAGAGAGTCAATTGGTTTATCCTAGATCTTCTTGTACAGGACACACACACACACACACACACTGGGCCTCTCTTTCCCGGTCTCATCCCTCTCTTTTACACATCTAATAATTCTGTCTTTCTTTTTCTCCTTGACCTGGCTGACCCCTTTGACTCTTTAACTGTCACTTGTTGCTCTCTTTCACCTCTGGTTCATTTTCTTTCTTTCTTTCTTTCTTTCTTTCTTTCTTTCTTTCTTTCTTTCTCTCTCTCTGCCTCATAATTGCCCTCCTTCTGTTCTCTCCTTTCCATCTCTCTCTCTTTTCTCCTTTTATCTCCCATTATCACGTAAAGCCATGTTTTTCATTCTCCTTCTGCTCTCTTTCTCACTTCACACTCCTTTTCTTTTCTCCTTTACCCACTCATTCCCCCCCCCTCTCTCTCTCTCGCTCTCTGTCTCTCTTCCTGTCTGTCTCTCTCTCTCATGGTCTCAGGATCGTAAGCGGATTAGCGCGGTGCTGCCCGGCTCCATGTTAAAGATGGGAAATGAAGAAGACGTTTTTGTGGATCTGTTTGTTCTGGAGTCGTTTTTGATCTTTGATCTGCGCGAGTTTATTGAAATGCCACTCGCGCGCCGCTGAAGGCTGAAGCGCCGCTAATGGGGGGCAGATGCTCCTGCGCTCATGTCTCTGTTCTGCTCGGGGTTGCACCCGGGCCTTACTCTGGCGCTGCTGTCACTGTGTGTGTGTGTGTGTGTGTGTCAGCCGTCCCTCATCGAGCCCCTCAGAAGTGCCCTTGTAAAACAGAGCCGAGTTTTTCCCAGACGCTCGGACCACTTCAGAGGCAGATAAGTGTACGCTCTGCGGCCCGCTCGCGCTTCACTTCCTGTTTCGTGTTTACAGAAGACGGATCTTATTGCCCTCGTCGTGAAATGGTGGCATGAAGCGCACCAATGTTTTTCACTGTGTTTAGATCCCAGAGCCCGAGTTATTTCGCTTCTCGCTGATGGATGTGTCGAAGATGTGAGACACCCGGACAAGAGCGCATCGAATAAACACGGACAGGATAAAAAGTGCATACCGAACATACTGAGCCGTGTGTGTGTGTGTGTGTGTTCCAAATCACAAGCACTAAAGCATTATGCACTATCTCCAAGCAGAGTGTATAAAATGGTATTCGAGCATGAGGCACTTAAGGTCACCTGTACACCATCACCACTTTGATGTGGACACGTCCCAAGTCACACACACCAACACTAACTTGGACATCATTAATGTCTCACTTGAGCTTAATCGTGGACGCGTCCCAAACCACACAGCGTATAGTAGGACATAATGCCTTGGGCTCCATAGACAACATGCTACAGTAATTGTCCAACAGTGGATGTGTGAATTCACAACATAGTGGACATAAACACCACTACGATTGTCTCAACATGATGGAGGTGTTCCAAATGACTTAAACCATACCGCTCACACCAACACCATCCCGCGAGGCGTGTCGACACTAAGTAGGATGATGGTGACTACTGATGGCTGACTACTATGGACATGTCCCAAAGCACGGACAATGCAACGTACATGAACAAAATCCTAAATGTCTATCAGTGGGCGTGTCCTCATCCACACACCTGCACTATACACTCCGCAGGACGTCTCAATGTAAAATCCAAAACTCACACATGCTTTCCTTGTACAGCGTCACAACCGCCCCCTATGGGGGGAGACGCAAATGACACACCCAGGCTAAATAAACACCATTACATCCTCATGTCCATCATGGATGTGTCCCAAACCGCTCATAGGCCACATAAACACCAATTCAACAATGGACACGTCCCGATCCGCTTCGCCTTGCATTCAAGTGCATTATGGGGTTATAGGTTTCCTCCACCATGCTTTCCGACACGCATAAACACGACTGCGCTTGTGCTAGTGCACTATGTAGTCAGTACGGTGTGGATTTGGACGTGGCCATACTTCTGTAAAGGGAATTTTTAAACAAAGGCTTCCTTCTGCTCTAATAACGATTACGCAAACGATTACGGTTTAGCCCGAGAGTGTCCACTTCAGCCAGGAGCCGACTTAAATAAGGTTTATTTATTTGACGGAGTTGTTTAGTCTGTTCACCCCGCTGCTGCTCATTCTATTAGCGAAGCCTGCATGTTTACCCCACGCTCTTTACGGTAATTGCTCTTCTGGCAAAAAAGCGAGGACTAGCGAGGACGTTGTGCGCAGAGTCTGTGTCTGAGGCCAAGGAACACAACTTGTGATTTCATTAATTATTAAAATCTGATCGATAAAACTGAGCGCTGCAAAAACCTCCCAACACACCATGTCGCACAACACACACAATTTCAAAGACGGAAGTGTTGCCAAGCGACAAGGATAAGAACAAACTGTGCATACGTATCCCTAAACTTGCTAATCACTGAGGCTACAACTGAGCTAACAATTCAGCTAACTCGAGTCAGATGGTCTGAAGTCCCACTGACCGTGTGAAGATGTCACAGTGCCCGAGATATCAACATTTACCCCAGATATGGTGTTAGTTTTTTTTTTATTTATTTATTACCCCATGTAGCAAATTACACTTAATTACAGTTAGCATCATACGCTAACTCAGAGTCTATGTTTTTTTGGAATATTGGGTTTAACTGCATGACATAGGACAAAACAGTGACACAAATGAATATTAATTAATGAAAAAAATAAAAGCATATATTTACTTTTGTTTACTCCATTTTGATTTAGCAATATATGCAATCAGGCATCGTAAAAAGAAACGGACAAATAAATAAATGTGGATAAATATGTGGATTTTAAAGGATAAAACCATCCTAAATACGCTAGCTTACTCACAGTTTTGCAGATAGTGTTCATGATGTTAGCAAGAGATGTTAGTTATTTGACAACAACATTACTAAAAAATAAAAATGCTAAAAACATTTGTGAGTTAAGTGAAAGACGATTAGAATTATGAAAAGGAAGAGTTAGGGATGTTGTGTAATCCATATCACATTCGGTCGTGCTGTTGTACTGAATGATGCGGTTGTAGGCACGAGGGTGCAGTCCGAGGACTGAAGATATTACAGCGCAACCTCGAGGGTGAAATAACCTTTATACAACAGCGTCCACAAACACCATTTATTATAAACAAATTATAATTAGTTTTTTTTTTATTTACCAAGTTAATTTGCTCCGCCCATACACACTTCAGTGTCTGGAACTAACTAACCGTGACTAGCTGAGCTGGCTACCAACAGTTAGCAAGTGACTCTACAGTTCCTAGCGGTATTCTGTAACCAAAGGGTGAGAATAAACCGTGAAGGTGGTGGACACTCCTGAGAAACTTATGAGATTTACTGTACTTTATACAGTATATTCACAGTATCTCACTAAAGTTCTGTTCATTTCCAGGTTGCGGGGTCGAATCCCAAATAGCAGTAAATGGAAAGCTGGTGCGCTCTGGGTGTACAATCCCTTGTTCCACAGACCAAGTAGTGCCCTGGATCAGGGGTTAGAGAGGGATTTGGGATTTAGCCTCGTATTAGAAGTGATGAGTGCAGAGACGGCGTGTTGTTTAAGACGCCATAACGTTATCAGACGTGTGTTCTTACTGAAAGTGCTTCTGTGACTTGGTGTGAATGTGGGTTTTGTCAGACAGCTGCTCTCTCCTCAGTACTGCGGACCGTACAGACCTACTCTCACCCACGCTGAGACACACAGTTAGTGTCATTAACCACTGGACAACACCTGGGACACGCCCACTCATACTTAGAGTTACACCTCACAGTGCTGTTAGCGTCTATTATGAACACTTGTGGAGCGCCTCTCGTCCTATCAGATTGCTTGGTTGGAACTAACTGTTATATGAGGAATGAACGACAGAATAATTGATATATTTTTTTACTTTATATTTTTTTAGTCTTATCTGAAACTCATTCATGTCGGCATGCTGAGCTGTTAGCGTGAACAAACAAGCATACCGTAGCCTCGTCTGTCTCATTTTGTTCGTATCCTGAACGGAGGATGTGCTGACTGCTCATCAGTAACTTGCGTCCTCTCAGATGTCTGACATGTTTTGAAACGTCCTCTAAACATCTCCGGAGGCCCTGAGAGGTTCTCATTCTCTTTCTCTCGCTCTCCTCGGCAAATAAACACCGATAAACAGACGCTCCATGTATGTGTGTGTGTGTGTGTGTATGTGTCCATCGCCTCTCTCTTACTCCCAGCCGAGCAGCCCGACCAAAGTGCCCTTGTTTCCACAGTTTGTATTTGAATTCTCGTAACACGAAAACAAGGTTACGGAAAAGATATAAAAAGCCGAGCCGTAACAGAAACCAGAGCAGGATGCTTTTGTCTCGTTATTTTTGCGGGCAGGTTTTTACGACACTTTGTTGAGAGCTGAACCGATGCTAAATGCCGGGCCCAAAATGTCCAACATATGTTCAAAACCACACCTTATCCACTGTCTAGTGCACCAGATAAAAATAATGCTTTACAGCAGAAAATCTTATGTTTCTTTGAACTTCCACAGTGCCTTGTAGTGCATGTATGACACGTAATGTGGTGTGTAGGGAGCAGAGGGTAGGGCACACAAGACACCCATCAAGTGTCTCACCATCACCAGTCCATCCTGGACAGGTCCCAAGTCATCTGTCTCTAAGCTTCTCCACTTCAGTTTTTCAGCACAGCTAACGTGCTCCTGTCCGTTGGATCATCCGCAGAGGCCGAGCCGCAGTCGAGAGAAGCCGCTAATGAAGCGCGGCGGCCAAAGCGATAGCGCTCAAAGCTCCTTTTGGCTCTCGGTGGCGATTACAAACACCCGGTCAGAAAGCGCCCGTGCCCTCGCCTCGGCTGATCGGATTTTAATTAGCCTCTCATTCACTGTGACATATCCACGCTGTTCTTGTTCCCAGCGGCTGAACCAATCCATCCATGACCCATTAACTCCCGGCTCTGATCCGCTGCTCCACTTTCCGTTTGTTTGAGGTGAACATTATTCCACAGCCAAAACTGTGATGCAATTAATGCTAAGCCCGACTCGCTCTGTGCTAGCATATTTAAAATAAATAAAGTTTTCACACGGGCATGAATCAGATCTTCTCAGGCAGCACTGACTGGCTCAATGGGTTGATGCTGGGATCTCCTAATATCTGTCTAGTTTTTGGTCTTTGTGTTATGTGGATAAGAAGAATAGCGTGGTCACTACCAACTCCAGCAGTGAGACAGACTACCTCGAGGGGATTAAAAATGAGTTTATTCTCCAGATTTCTCCAGAAGAAAATACAACCTTCTCCTTAACGTCGGCAAACCAAAGGAGCTGATAATGGACTTTAGTACAATGCAGAAGAGGAGCTACCAGAACCCTGTGATCAATGAGAGCCAGGTACAGACACAGCCAGGTGAGAGAGTGGACAGCTTCAGATACCTCTGTGTTCACATCACACAGGACTTGTCATGGTCCTGTCACATCAACGCCACCCCAGATGCTTAGGAGACTTCAGACTGCCCTCTAAGCTGTTTAGGAACTTTTACTCCTGCACCATAGCGAGCATCCTGGCGGGAAACATAACCACCTGGTTGGGGAACAGCACCATGCAGAACAGACGAGCTCTACAGAGGGTGGTGAGATCAGCTGAGCGCCTCATCCTCACCGAACTCCCTGACCTGCACTCGATCTACAGCAAGCGGTGCTGGACCAAGGCCAGGAAGATTGTGAAAGACCTCAGCCATCCCAACAATGGACTGTTCTCTCTGTTGCGGTCAGGAAAGCGCTTCCGGTCCTAAAAAAACACCACAGAGAGACTAAGGAGGAGCTTCTTCCCGCAGGCTGTACGGACTCTCAATCACACCACCACACAAGACTAAACACACTGATCTGCTTTCGCACAAAATAACAATCTCACTACTCATCACATTACACATTAACGCACAATTACACATTTTGCAGAACCTGGAACTTTGAACTTTGCATATTATTCTGCACGTTGTCTTGCTCATAACTGGACATGCTTTTCCATATCCATATTCCATATATTTAAATATTACTTCACATACACAGTGTGATATGAAGTGGAATACTTGTACAACCGCTGATGGCCAGTTTTCAAATAAAGAATATAAAGTATGAAATTGAAATTGAATTGAAATGGCATTTGGATATGGAAAAGCATGTCCAGTTATGAGCAAGACAACGTGCAGAATAATATGCAAAGTTCAAAGTTCCAATTTTAGAAT